>NC_087351.1:1950100-2253130 GCF_030014295.1 Loxodonta africana
CTAAACCCCAAAAAGAAACAACCCTAAACCCCTAACAACAAACACTAACACCCTAACAACAAACAACACTAAACCCCTAACAAGAAACTAACCTAACCCTGTAACAACAAACAACCCTAACCTCCTAACAACAAACCACCTTAACCCCCTAACAACAAACAACCCTAAACCCCTAACAACAAACAGTAATAACCCCCTAACAACCAACAACTCTAACCCCCTAACCACAAACAACACTAACACCCTAACCACAAACAACACTAACACCCTAACAACAAAAACTACTAAACCCCAAAAAGAAACAACCCTAAAACCCTAACAACAAACACTAACCCCCTAGCAACAAACCACACTAAACCCCTAGCAAGAAACTAACCTAACCCCGTAACAACAAACAACCCTAACCTCCTAACAACAAACAACCTTAAACCCCTAACAACAAACAACCCTAAACCTCTAACAACAAACAACACTAACACCCTAACAACAAAAAACACTAAATCCCAACAAGAAACAAGACTAAACCCCTAACAACAAACACTAAACCCCTAACAACAAACAACACTAAACCCCTAACAAGAAACTAACCTAACCCTGTAACAACAAACAACCCTAACCTCCTAACAACAAACAACCCTAACCCCCTAACAAACAACAACACTAACCCCCTAACCACAAACAACACTAATACCCTAACAACAAAAACTACTAAACCCCAACAAGAAACAACCCTAAACCCCTAACAACAAACACTAACCCCCTAACAACAAACAACACTAAACCCCTAACAAGAAACTAACCTAACCCCGTAACAACAAAGAACCCTAACCTCCTAACAACAAACAACCTTAAACCCCTAACAACAAACAACCCTAAACCCCTAACAACAAACAACACTAACACCCTAACAACAAAAACCACTAAACCCCAACAAGAAACAACACTAAACCCCTAACAACAAACACTAACCCCCTAACAACAAAAAACACTAAACCCCTAACAAGAAACTAACCTAACCCTGTAACAACAAACAGCCTTAACCTCCTAACAACAAACCACCTTAACCCCCTAACAACAAACAACCCTAAACCCCTAACAACAAACAATCCTAACCCCCTAACAACCAACAACTCTCACCCCCTAACCACAAACAACACTAACACCCTAACCACAAACAACACTAACACCCTAACAACAAAAACTACTAAACCCCAAAAAGAAACAACCCTAAACCCCTAACAACAAACACTAACCCCCTAGCAACAAACCACACTAAACCCCTAACAAGAAACTAACCTAACCCCGTAACAACAAACAACCCTAATCTCCTAACAACAAACAACCTTAAACCCCTAACAACAAACAACCCTAAACCTCTAAAAACAAACAACACTAACACCCTAACAACAAAAAACACTAAACCCCAACAAGAAACAAGACTAAACCCGTAACAACAAACACTAACCCCCTAACAACAAACAACACTAAACCCCTAACAAGAAACTAACCTAACCCTGTAACAACAAACAACCCTAACCTCCTAACAAGAAACAACCCTAAGCCCCTAACAAACAACAACACTAACCCCCTAACCACAAACAACACTAATACCCTAACAACAAAAACTACTAAACCCCAACAAGAAACAACCCTAAACCCCTAACAACAAACACTAACCCCCCAACAACAAACAACACTAAACCCCTAACAAGAAACTAACCTAACCCCGTAACAACAAACAACCCTAACCTCCTAACAACAAACAACCTTAAACCCCTAACAACAAACAACCCTAAACCCCTAACAACAAACAACACTAACACCCTAACAACAAACACTAAACCCCAACAAGAAACAACACTAAACCCCTAACAACAAACACTAACCCCCTAACAACAAACAACACTAAACCCTTAACAAGAAACTAACCTAACCCTGTAACAAAAAACAACCCTAACCTCCTAACAACAAACAACCTTAACCCCCTAACAACAAACAATCCTAACCCTCTAACAACCAACAACGCTCACCCCCTAACCACAAACAACACTAACACCCTAACCACAAACAACACTAACCCCGTAAGAGCAAACAACACTAACGCCCTAACAACAAACAACACTAACACCCTAACAACAAAAACCACTAAACCCCAAGAAGAAACAACACTAAACCTCTAACAACGAACACTAACCCCCTAACCACAAACACCACTAACACCCTAACAACAAAAACTACTAAACTCCAACAAGAAATAACCCTAAACCCCTAACAGCAAACACTAACCCCCAACAACAAACAACCCTAAACCCCTAACAACAAACAACACTAACACCCCAACAACAAAAACCACTAAACCCCAACAAGAAACAACACTAAACCCCTAACAACAAACACTAATCCCCTAACAACAAACAACACTAAACCCCTAACAAGAAACTAACCTAACCCTGTAACAACAAACAACCCTAACATCCTAACAACAAACATCCTTAACCCCCTAACAACAAACAACCCTAAACCCCTAACAACAAACAATCCTAACCCCCTAACAACCAACAACGCACACCCCCTAACCACAAACAACACTAACACCCTAACCACAATCAACACTAACCCCGTAAGAACAAACTACACTAACCCCCTAACAACAAACAACACTAACACCCTAACAACAAAAACTACTAAACCCCAACAAGAAACAACCCTAAACCCCTAACAACAAACACTAACCCCCTAACAACAAACAACACTAAACCCCTAACAAGAAACTAACTTAACCCCGTAACAACAAACATCCCTAACCTCCTAACAACACACAACCTTAAACCCCTAACAACAAACAACCCTAAACCCCTAACAACAAACAACACTAACACCCTAACAGCAAAAACCACTAAACCCCAACAAGAAACAACACTAAACCCCTAACAACAAACACTAACCCCCTAACAAGAAACAACACTAAACCCCTAACAAGAAACTAACCTAACCCTGTAACAACAAACAACCCTAACCTCCTAACAACAAACAACTCTAACCCCCTAACAAACAACAACACTAACCCCCTAACCACAAACAACACTAATACCCTAACAACAAAAACTACTAAACCCCAACGAGAAACAACCCTAAACCCCTAACAACAAACACTAACCCCCTAACAACAAACAACACTAAACCCCTAAAGAGAAACTAACCTAACCCCGTAACAACAAACAACCCTAACCTCCTAACAACAAACAACCTTAAACCCCTAACAACAAACAACCCTAAACCCCTAACAACAAACAACACTAACACCCTAACAACAAAAACCACTAAACCCCAACAAGAAACAACACTAAACCCCTAACAACAAACACTAACCCCCTAACAACAAACAACACTAAACCCCTAACAAGAAACTAACCTAACCCTGTAACAACAAACAACCCTAACATCCTAACAACAAACATCCTTAACCCCCTAACAACAAACAACCCTAAACCGCTAACAACAAACAATCCTAACCCCCTAACAACCAACAACGCACACCCCCTAACCACAAACAACACTAACACCCTAACCACAATCAACACTAACCCCGTAAGAACAAACTACACTAACCCCCTAACAACAAACAACACTAACACCCTAACAACAAAAACTACTAAACCCCAACAAGAAACAACCCTAAACCCCTAACAACAAACACTAACCCCCTAACAACAAACAACACTAAACCCCTAACAAGAAACTAACTTAACCCCGTAACAACAAACATCCCTAACCTCCTAACAACAAACAACCTTAAATCCCTAACAACAAACA
This sequence comes from Loxodonta africana, assembly GCF_030014295.1. Lineage (NCBI taxonomy): Eukaryota > Metazoa > Chordata > Mammalia > Proboscidea > Elephantidae > Loxodonta > Loxodonta africana. The sequence goes on from NC_087351.1 coordinate 1,953,914, forward strand.
ACCCTAAACCCCTAACAACAAACAACACTAACACCCTAACAGCAAAAACCACTAAACCCCAACAAGAAACAACACTAAACCCCTAACAACAAAAACTAACCCCCTAACAAGAAACAACACTAAACCCCTAACAAGAAACTAACCTAACCCTGTAAAAACAAACAACCCTAACCTCCTAACAACAAACAACCCTAAGCCCCTAACAAACAACAACACTAACCCCCTAACCACAAACAACACTAACACCCTAACAACAAAAACTACTAAACCCCAACAAGAAACAACCCTAAACCCCTAACAACAAACACTAACCCCCTAACAACAAACAACACTAAACCCCTAACAAGAAACTAACCTAACCCCGTAACAACAAACAACCCTAACCTCCTAACAGCAAACAACCTTAAACCCCTAACAACAAACAACCCTAAACCCCTAACAACAAACAACACTAACACCCTAACAACAAAAACCACTAAACCCCAACAAGAAACAACACTAAACCCCTAACAACAAACACAAACCCCCTAACAACAAACAACACTAAACCCCTAACAAGAAACTAACCTAACCCTGTAACAACAAACAACCCTAACCTCCTAACAACAAACCACCTTAACCCCCTAACAACAAACAACCCTAAACCCCTAACAACAAACAATCCTAACCCCCTAACAACCAACAACTCTCACCCCCTAACCACAAACAACACTAACACCCTAACCGCAAACAACACTAACACCCTAACAACAAAAACTACTAAACCCCAAAAAGAAACAACCCTAAACCCCTAACAACAAACACTAACCCCCTAGCAACAAACCACACTAAACCCCTAACAAGAAACTAACCTAACCCCGTAACAACAAACAACCCTAACCTCCTAACAACAAACAACCTTAAACCCCTAACAACAAACAACACTAAACCCCTAACAACAAACAACACTAACACCCTAACAACAAAAACCACTAAACCCCAACAAGAAACAACACTAAACCCCTAACAACAAACACTAACCCCCTAACAACAAACAACACTAAACCCCTAACAAGAAACTAACCTAACCCTGTAACAACAAACAGCCTTAACCTCCTATCAACAAACCACCTTAACCCCCTAACAACAAACAACCCTAAACCCCTAACAACAAACAATCCTAACCCCCTAACAACCAACAACTCTCACCCCCTAACCACAAACAACACTAACACCCTAACGACAAACAACACTAACACCCTAACAACAAAAACTACTAAACCCCAACAAGAAACAACCCTTAACCCCTAACAACAAACACTAACCCCCTAGCAACAAACCACACTAAAAACCTAACAAGAAACTAACCTAACCCCGTAACAACAAACAACCCTAACCTCCTAACAACAAACAACCTTAAACCCCTAACAACAAACAACCCTAAACCTCTAACAACAAACAACACTAACACCCTAACAACAAAAAACACTAAACCCCAACAAGAAACAAGACTAAACCCCTAACAACAAACACTAACCCCCTAACAACAAACAACACTAAACCCCTAACAAGAAACTAACCTAACCCTGTAACAACAAACAACCCTAACCTCCTAACAACAAACAACCCTAACCCCCTAACAAACAACAACACTAACCCCCTAACCACAAACAACACTAATACCCTAACAACAAAAACTACTAAACCCCAACAAGAAACAACCCTAAACCCCTAACAACAAACACTAACCCCCTAACAACAAACAACACTAAACCCCTAACAAGAAACTAACCTAACCCCGTAACAACAAACAACCCTAACCTCCTAACAACAAACAACCTTAAACCCCTAACAACAAACAACCCTAAACCCCTAACAACAAACAACACTAACACCCTAACAACAAAAACCACTAAACCCCAACAAGAAACAACACTAAACCCCTAACAACAAACACTAACCCCCTAACAACAAACAACACTAAACCCCTAACAAGAAACTAACCTAACCCTGTAACAACAAACAGCCTTAACCTCCTAACAACAAACCACCTTAACCCCCTAACAACAAACAACCCTAAACCCCTAACAACAAACAATCCTAACCCCCTAACAACCAACAACTCTCACCCCCTAACCACAAACAACACTAACACCCTAACCACAATCAACACTAACACCCTAACAATAAAAACTACTAAACCCCAAAAAGAAACAACCCTAAACCCCTAACAACAAACAATCCTAACCCCCTAACAACCAACAACGCTCACCCCCTAACCACAAACAACACTAACACCCTAACCACAAACAACACTAACCCCGCAAGAACAAACAACACTAACCCCCTAACAACAAACAACACTAACACCCTAACAAAAAAAAACACTAAACCCAACAAGAAACAACCCTAAACCCCTAACAACAAACACTAACCCCCTAACAACAAACAACACTAAACCCCTAACAAGAAACTAACCTAACCCCGTAACAACAAACAACCCTAACCTCCTAACAACAAACAACCTTAAACCCCTAACAACAAACAACACTAAACCCCTAACAAGAAACTAACCTAACCCTGTAAGAACAAACAACCCTAACCTCCTAACAACAAACAACCCTAACCCCCTAACAAACAACAACACTAACCCCCTAACAACAAACAACCCTAAACCCCTAACAACAAACAACACTAACACCCTAACAACAAAAACCACTAAACCCCAACAAGAAACAACACTAAACCCCTAACAACAAACACTAACCCCCTAACAACAAACAACACTAAACCCCTAACAAGAAACTAACCTAACCCCGTAACAACAAACAACCCTAACCTCCTAACAACAAACAACCTTAAACCCCTAACAACAAACAACCCTAAACCCCTAACAACAAACAACACTAACACCCTAACAACAAAAACCACTAAACCCCAACAAGAAACAACACTAAACCCCTAACAACAAACACTAACCCCCTAACAACAAACAACACTAAACCCCTAACAAGAAACTAACCTAACCCTGTAAGAACAAACAACCCTAACCTCCTAACAACAAACAACCCTAACCCCCTAACAAACAACAACACTAACCCCCTAACAACAAACAACCCTAAACCCCTAACAACAAACAACACTAACACCCTAACAACAAAAACCACTAAACCCCAACAAGAAACAACACTAAACCCCTAACAACAAACACTAACCCCCTAACAACAAACAACACTAAACCCCTAACAAGAAACTAACCTAACCCTGTAACAACAAACAACCTCAACATCCTAACAACATACATCCTTAACCCCCTAACAACAAACAACCCTAAACCCCTAACAACAAACCATCCTAACCCCTTAACAACCAACAACGCACACCCCCTAACCACAAAGAACACTAACACCCTAACCACAAACAACACTAACCCCGTAAGAACAAACTACACTAACCCCCTAGCAACAAACAACACTAACACCCTAACAACAAAAACTACTAAACAACAACAAGAAACAACCCTAAACCCCTAACAACAAACACTAACCCCCTAACAACAAACAACACTAAACCCCTAACAAGGAACTAAGCTAACCCCGTAACAACAAACAACCCTAACCTCCTAACAACAAACAACCCTAACCCCCTAACAAACAACAACACTAACCCCCTAACCACAAACGGCACTAACACCCTAACAACAAAAACTACTAAACCCCAACAAGAAGCAAACCTAAACCCCTAACAACAAACACTAACCCCCTAACAACAAACAACACTAAACCCCTAACAAGAAACTAACCTAACCCCGTAACAACAAACAACCCTAACCTCCTAACAACAAACAACCTTAAACCCCTAACAACAAACAACCCTAAACCCCTAACAACAAACAACACTAACACCCTAACAACAAAAACCACTAAACCCCATCAAGAAACAACACTAAACCCCTACCAACAAACACTAACCCCCTAACAACAAACACTAAACGCCTAACAAGAAACTAACCTAACCCTGTAACAACAAACTGCCCTAACCACCTAACAACAAACAAAATTAACCCCCTAACAACAAACAACTCTAAACCCCTAACAACAAACAATCCTAACCCCCTAACAACCAACAACGCTCACCCCCTAACCACAAACAACACTAAAACCCTAACCACAAACAACACTAACCCCGTAAGAACAAACAACACTAACCCCCTAACAACAAACAACACTAACACCCTAACAACAAAACCACTAAACCCGAACAAGAAACAACCCTAAACCCCTAACAACAAACACTAACCCCCTAACAAAAAACAACACTAAACCCCTAACAAGAAACTAACCTAATCCCGTAACAACAAACAACCCTAACCTCCTAACAACAATCAACCGTAAACCCCTAACAACAAACAACCCTAAACCCCTAACAACAAACAACACTAACACCCTAACAAAAAAAACTCTAAACCCCAACAAGAAACAACACTAAACCCCTAACAACAAACACTAACCCCCTAAAACAAACAACACTAATCCCCTAACAGGAAACTAACCTAACCCTGTAACAACAAACAACCCTAACCTCCTAACAACAAACAACCTTAAACCCCTAACAACAAACAACCCTAAACCCCTAACAACAAACAACACTAACACACTAACAACAAAAAACACTAAACCCCAACAAGAAACAACACTAAACCCCTAACAAGAAACACTAACCCCATAACAACAAACAACACTAAACCCTTAACAAGAAACTAACCTAACCCTGTAACAAAAAACAACCCTAACCTCCTAACAACAAACAAGCTTAACCCCCTAACAACAAACAATCCTACCCCTCTAACAACCAACAACACTCACCCCCTAACCACAAACAACACTAACACCCTAACCACAAACAACACTAACCCCGTAAGAACAAACAACACTAACCCCCTAACAACAAACAACAATAACCTCCTAACAACATACAACCCTAACCCCCTAACAATCAACAACACTAACCCCCTAACCACAAACAACACTAATACCATAACAACAAAAACTACTAAACCCCAACAAGAAACAACCCTAAACCCCTAACAACAAACACTAACCCCCTAACAACAAACAACACTAAACCCCTAACAAGAAACTAACCTAACCCCGTAACAACAAACAACCCTAACCTCCTAACAACGAACAACCGTAAACCCCTAACAACAAACAACCCTAAACCCCTAACAACAAACAACACTAACACCCTAACAACAAAAACCACTAAACCCCAACAAGAAACAACACTAAACCCCTAACAACAAACACTAACCCCATAACAACAAACAACACTAAACCCCTAACAAGAAACTAACCTAACCCTGTAACAACAAACAGCCCTAACCTCCTAACAACAAACCACCTTAAGCCCCTAAGAACAAACAACCCTAAACCCCTAACGACAAACAATCCTAACCCCCTAACAACCAACAACGCTCACCCCCTAACCACAAACAACACTAACACCCTAACCACAAACAACACTAACCCCGTAAGAACAAACAACACCAACCCCCTAACAACAAACAACACTAACACTGTAACAACAAAAACTATTAAACCCCAACAAGAAACAACCCTAAACCCCTAACAACAAACACTAACCCCCTAACAACAAACAACACTAAACCCCTAACAAGAAACTAACCTAAACCCGTAAAAACAAACAACCCTAACCTCCTAACAACAAACAACCTTAAACTTCTAACAAACAACAACACTAAGCCCCTAACCACAAACAACACTAACTCAGTAACAACTAAAACTACTAAACCCCAACAAGAAACAACCCTAAACCCCTAACAACAAACACTAACCCCCTAACAACATACAACACTAAACCCCTAACAAGAAACTAACGTAACCCCGTAACAACAAACAACCCTAACCTCCTAACAACAAACAACCTTAAACCCCTAACAACAAACAACACTAACACCCTAACAACAAAAACCACTAAACCCCAACAAGAAACAACACTAAACCCCTAACAACAAACACTAACCCCCTAACAACAAACAACACTAAACCCCTAACAAGAAACTAACCTAACCCTGTAACAACAAACAACCCTAACCTCCTAACAAGAAACAACCTTAACCCCCTAAGAACAAACAACCCTAAACCCCTAACAACAAACAATCCTAACCCCCTAACAACCAACAACGCACACCCCCAACCACAAACAACACTAACACCCTAACCACAAACAACACTAAGCCCGTAAGAACAAACAACTCTAACCCCCTAACAACAAACAACACTAACACCCTAACAACAAAAACTACTAAACCCCAACAAGAAACAACTCTAAACCCTAACAACAAACACTAACCCCCTAACAACAAACAACACTAAACCCCTAACAAGAAACTAACCTAACCCCGTAACAACAAACAACCCTAACCTCCTAACAACAAACAACCTTAAACCGCTAACAACAAACAACTCTAAACCTCTAACAACAAACAACACTAACACCCTAACAACAAAAAACACTAAACCCCAACAAGAAACAACTCTAAACTCCTAACAACAAACACTAACCCCCTAACAACAAACAACACTAATTCCCTAACAACAAAAACTACTAAACCCCAACAAGAAACAACCCTAAACCCCTAACAACAAACACTAACCCCCTAACAACAAACAACACTAAACCCCTAACAAGAAACTAACCTAACAACATAACAACAAACAACCCTAACCTCCTAACAACAAACAACCTTAAACCCCTAACAACCAACAACCCTAAACCCCAAACAACAAACAACACTAACACCCTAACAACAAAAGCCACTAAACCCCAACAAGAGACAAAACTAAACCCGTAACAACAAACACTAACCCCCTAACAACAAACAACACTAAACCCCTAACAAGAAACTAACCTAACCCTGTAACAAGAAACAACCCTAACCTCCTAACAACAAACAACCTTAACCCCCTAATAACAAACAACTCTAAACCCCTAACAACAAACAATTCTAACCCCCTAACATCCAACAACGCTCACCCCCTAACCACAAACAACACTAACACCCTAACCACAAAAACACAAACCCCGTAAGAACAAACAACACTAACCCCCTAACAACAAACAACCTTAAACCCCTAACAACAAACAACACTAAACCCCTAACAACAAACAACACTAACACCCTAACAACAAAAACCACTAAACCCCAACAAGAAACAACACTAAACCCCTAACAACAAACACTAACCCTCTAACAACAAACAACACTAAACCCTTATCAAGAAACTAACCTAACCCTGTAACAACAAACAACCCTAACCTCCTAACAACAAACAACCCTAAACCCCAAACAAAAAACAATCCTAACCCTCTAACAACCAACAACTCTCACCCCCTAACCACAAACAACACTAACACCCTAACCTCAAAAAACACTAACCCCGTAAGAACGAACAACACTAACCCCCTAACAACAAACAACACTAACACCCTAACAACAAAAACTACTAAACCCCAACAAGAAACAACCCTAAACCCCTAACAACAAACACTAACCCCCTAACAACAAACAACACTAAACCCCTAACAAGAAACTAACCTAACCCCGTAACAACAAATAACCCTAACCTCCTAACAACAAACAACCTTAAACCCCTAACAACAAACAACCCTAAACCCCTAACAAAAAACAACACTAACACTCTAACAACAAAAACCACTAAACCCCAACAAGAAACAACACTAAACCCCTAACAACAAACACTAACCCCCTAACAACAAAACAACACTAAACCCCTAACAAGAAACTAACCTAAACCTGTAACAACAAAAAACCTTAACCTCCTAACAACAAACCACCTTAACCCCCTAACAACAAACAACCCTATACCCCTAACAACAAACAATCCTAACCCCCTAACAACCAACAACGCACACCCCCTAACCACAAACAACACTAACACCCTAACCACAAAAAACACTAACCCCGTAAGAACGAACAACACTAACCCCCTAACAACAAACAACACTAACACCCTAACAACAAAAACTACTAAACCCCAACAAGAAACAACCCTAAACCCCTAACAACAAACACTAACCCCCTAACAACAAACAACACTAAACCCCTAACAAGAAACTAACCTAACCCCGTAACAACAAATAACCCTAACCTCCTAACAAGGAACAACCTTAAACCCCTAACAACAAACTACCCTAAACCCCTAACAACAAACAACACTAACACCCTAACAACAAAAACCACTAAACCCCAACAAGAAACAACACTAAACCCCTAACAACAAACACTAACCCCCTAACAACAAACAACACTAAACCCCTAACAAGAAACTAACCTAAACCTGTAACAACAAACAACCCTAACCTCCTAACAACAAACCACCTTAACCCCCTAACAACAAACAACCCTAAACCCCTAACAACAAACAATCCTAACCCCGTAACAACCAACAACTCTCACCCCCTAATCACAAACAACACTAACACCCTAACCACAAACAACACTAACCCCGTAAGAACAAACAACACTAACCCCCTAACCACAAACAACACTAACACCCTAAGAACAAAAACTACTAAACTCCAAAAAGAAACAACCCTAAACCCCTAACAGCAAACACTAACCCCCTAACAACAAACCACACTAAACCCCTGAAAAGAAACTAACCTAACCCCGTAACAACAAACAACCCTAACCTCCTAACAAGAAACAACCTTAAACCCCTAACAACAAACAACCCTAAACCCCTAACAACAAACAACACTAACACACTAACAACAAAAAACACTAAACCTCAACAAGAAACAACACTAAACCCCTAACAACAAATGCTAAACCCCTAACAACAAACAACACTAAACCCCTAATAAGAAACTAACCTAACCCTGTAACAACAAACAACCCTAACCTCCTGACAACAAACAACGCACACCCCTTAACCACAAACAACACTAACACCCTAACCACAAACAACACTAACCCCGTAAGAACAAACAACACTAACCCCCTAACCACAAACAACACTAACACCCTAACAACAAAAACTACTAAACCCCAAAAAGAAACAACCCTAAACCCCTAACAGCAAACACTAACCCCCTAACAACAAACAACACTAAACCCCTAACAAGAAACTAACCTAACCCTGTAACAAAAAACAACCCTAACCTCCTAACAACATACAACCCTAACCCCCTAACAAACAACAACACTAACCCCCTAACCACAAACAACACTAATACCATAACAACAAAAACTACTAAACCCCAACAAGAAACAACCCTAAACCCCTAACAACAAACACTAACCCCCTAACAACAAACAACACTAAACCCCTAACAAGAAACTAACCTAACCCTGTAACAACAAACAACCCTAACCTCCTAACAACAAACAACCTTAAACCCCTAACAACAAACAACCCTAAACCCCTAACAACAAACAACACTAACACCCTAACAACAAAAACCACTAAACCCCAACAAGAAACAACACTAAACCCCTAACAACAAACACTAACCCCCTAACAACAAACAACACTAAACCCCTAACAAGAAACTAACCTAACCCTGTAACAACAAACAGCCCTAACCTCCTAACAACAAACCACCTTAACCCCCTAACAACAAACAACCGTAAACCCCTAACGACAAACAATCCTAACCCCCTAACAACCAACAACGCTCACCCCCTAACCACAAACAACACTAACACCCTAACCACAATCAACACTAACCCCGTAAGAACAAACAACACCAACCCCCAACAACAAACAACACTAACACCCTAACAAGAAAAACTACTAAACCCCAACAAGGAACATCCCTAAACCCCTAACAACAAACACTAACCCCCTAACAACAAACAACACTAAACCCCTAACAAGAAACTAACCTAAACCCGTAACAACAAACAACCCAAACCTCCTAACAAAAAACAACCTTAAACTTCTAACAAACAACAACACTAAGCCCCTAACCACAAACAACACTAACACAGTAACAACTAAAACTACTAAACCCCAACAAGAAACAACCCTAAACCCCTAACAACAAACACTAACCCCCTAACAACATACAACCCTAAACCCCTAACAAGAAACTATCCTAACCCCGTAACAACAAACAACCCTAACCTCCTAACAACAAACAACCTTAAACCCCTAACAACAAACAACCCTAAACCCCTAACAACAAACAACACTAACACCCTAACAACAAAAACCACTAAACCCCAACAAGAAACAACACTAAACCCCTAACAACAAACACTAACCCCCTAACAACAAACAACACTAAACCCCTAACAAGAAACTAACCTAACCCTGTAACAACAAACAACCCTAACCTCCTAACAACAAACAACCTTAACCCCCTAACAACAAACAACCCTAAACCCCTAACAACAAACAATCCTAACCCCCTAACAACCAACTACGCACACCCCCAACCACAAACAACACTAACACCCTAACCACAAACAACACTAACCCCGTAAGAACAAACAACACTAACCTCCTAACAACAAACAACACTAACACCCTAACAACAAAAACTACTAAACCCCAACAAGAAACAACCCTAAACCCCTAACAACAAACACTAACCCCCTAACAACAAAAAGCACTAAACCCCTAATAAGAAACTAACCTAACCCCGTAACAACAAACAACCCTAACCTCCTAACAACAAACAACCTTAAACCCCTAACAACAAACAACCCTAAACCCTAACAACAAACACTAACACCCTAACAACAAAAACCACTAAACCCCAACAAGAAACAACACTAAACCCCTAACAACAAACACTAACCCCCTAGCAACAAACCATACTAAACCCCTAACAAGAAACTAACCTAACCCCGTAACAACAAACAACCCTAACCTCCTAACAACAAACAACCTTAAACCCCTAACAACAAACAACACTAAACCTCTAACAACAAACAACACTAACACCCTAACAACAAAAAACACTAAGACCCAACAAGAAACAAGACTAAACCCCTAAAAACAAACACTAACCCCCTAACAACAAACAACACTAAACCCCTAACAAGAAACTAACCTAACCCCGTAACAACAAACAACCCTAACCTCCTAACAACAAACAACATTAAACCCCTAACAACAAACAACCCTAAAACCCTAACAACACACAACACTAACACCCTAACAACAAAAACCACTAAAACGCAACAAGAAACAACCCTAAACCCCTAACAACAAACACTAACCCCCTAACAACAAACAACACTAAACCCCTAACAAGAAACTAACCTAACCCTGTAACAACAAACAACCCTAACCTCCTAACAACAAACAACCTTAACCCCCTAACAACAAACAACCCTAAACCCCTAACAACAAACAATCCTAACCCCCTAACAACCAACAACGCACACCCCCTAACCACAAACCACACTAACACCCTAACCTCAAAAAACACTAACCCCGTAAGAACGAACAAGACTAACCAACTAACAACAAACAACACTAACACCCTAACAACAAAAACTACTAAACCCCAACAAGAAACAACCCTAAACCCCTAACAACAAACACTAACCCCCTAACAACAAACAACACTAAACCCGTAACAAGAAACTAACCTAACCCCGTAACAACAAATAACCCTAACCTCCTAACAACAAACAACCTTAAACCCCTAAGAACAAACAACCCTAAACCCCTAACAACAAACAACACTAACACCCTAACAACAAAAACCACTAAACCCCAACAAGAAACAACACTAAACCCCTAACAACAAACTCTAACCCCTAACAACAAACAACACTGAACCCCTAACAAGAAACTAACCTAAACCTGTAACAACAAACAACCCTAACCTCCTAACAACAAACCACCTTAACCCCCTAACAACAAACAACCCTAAACCCCTAACAACAAACAATCCTAACCCCCTAACAACCAACAACGCACACCCCCAACCACAAACAACACTAACACCCTAACCAAAAAACAACACTAACCCCGTAAGAACAAACAACACTAACCTCCTAACAACAAACAACACTAACACCCTAACAACAAAAACTACTAAACCCCAACAAGAAACAACCCTAAACCCCTAACAACAAACACTAACCCTCTAACAACAAAAAGCACTAAACCCCTAATAAGAAACTAACTTAACCCCGTAACAACAAACAACCCTAACCTCCTAACAACAAACAACCTTAAACCCCTAACAACAAACAACCCTAAACCCCTAACAACAAACACTAACACCCTAACAACAAAAACCACTAAACCCCAACAAGAAACAACACTAAACCCCTAACAACAAACACTAACCCCCTAACAACAAACAACACTAAACCCCTAACAAGAAACTAACCTAACCCTGTAACAACAAACAGCCCTAACCTCCTAACAACAAACCACCTTAACCCCCTAACAACAAACAACCCTAAACCCCTAACAACAAACAATCCTAACCCCCTAACAACCAACAACTCTCACCCCCTAACCACAAAAAACACTAACACCCTAACCACAAACAACACTAACCCCGTAAGAACAAACAACACTAACCCCCTAACCACAAACAACACTAACACCCTAACAACAAAAACTACTAAACCCCAAAAAGAAACAACCCTAAACCCCTAACAACAAACACTAACCCCCTAACAACAAACAACACTAAACCCCTAACAAGAAACTAACCTAACCCCGTAACAACAAACAACCCTAACCTCCTAACAACAAACAACCTTAAACCCCTAACAACAAACAACCCTAAACCCCTAACAACAAACAACACTAACACCCTAACAACAAAAAACACTAAACCCCAACAAGAAACAACACTAAACCCCTAACAACAAACACTAACCCCATAAAAACAAACAACACCAAACGCTAAACAAGAAACTAACCTAACCCTGTAACAAAAAACAACCCTAACCTCCTAACAACAAGCAACCTTAACCCCCTAACAACAAACAATCCTAAACCTCTAACAACCAACAACGCTCACCCCCTAACCACAAACAACACTAACACCCTAACCACAAACAATACTAACCCCGTAAGAACAAACAACACTAACCCCCTAACAACAAACAACACTAACACCCTAACAACAAAAACTACTAAACCCCAACAAGATACAACCCTAAACCCCTAACAACAAACACTAACCCCCTAACAACAAGCAACACTAAACCCCTAACAAGAAACTAACCTAACCCCGTAACAACAAAAAACCCTAACCTCCTAACAGCAAACAACCTTAAACCCCTAACAACAAACAACCCTAAACCCCTAACAACAAACAACACTAACACCCTAACAAGAAAAACCACTAAACCCCAACAAGAAACAACACTAAACCCCTAAAAACAAACACTAACCCCCTAACAACAAACAACACTAAACCCCTAACAAGAAACAAACCTAACCCTGTAACAACAAACAACCCTAACCTCCTAACAACAAAACACCTTAACCCCCTAACAACAAACAACCCTAAACCCCTAACAACAAACAATCCTAACCCCCTAACAACCAACAACTCTCACCCCCTAACCACAAACAACACTAACACCCTAACCACAAACAACACTAACACCCTAACAACAAAAACTACTAAACCCCAAAAAGAAACAACCCTAAACCCCTAACAACAAACACTAACCCCCTAGCAACAAACCACACTAAACCCCTAACAAGAAACTAACCTAACCCCGTAACAACAAACAACCCTAACCTCCTAACAACAAACAACCTTAAACCCCTAAGAACAAACAACCCTAAACCTCTAACAACAAACAACACTAACACCCTAACAACAAAAAACACTAAACCCCAACAAGAAACAAGACTAAACCCCTAACAACAAACACTAACCCCCTAACAACAAACAACACTAAACCCCTAACAAGAAACTAACCTAACCCTGTAACAACAAACAACCCTAACCTCCTAACAACAAACAATCCTAAACCCCTAACAAACAACAACACTAACCCCCTAACCACAAACAACACTAATACCCTAACAACAAAAACTACTAAACCCCAACAAGAAACAACCCTAAACCCCTAACAACAAACACTAACCCCCTAACAACAAACAACACTAAACCCCTAACAAGAAACTAACCTAACCCCGTAACAACAAACAACCCTAAACTCCTAACAAACAAACAACCTTAAACCCCTAACAACAAACAACCCTAAACCCCTAACAACAAACAACACTAACACCCTAACAACAAACAACACTAAACCCCTAACAAGAAACTAACCTAACCCCGTAACAACAAACAACCCTAAACTCCTAACAAACAAACAACCTTAAACCCCTAACAACAAACAACCCTAAACCCCTAACAACAAACAACACTAACACCCTAACAACAAAAACGACTAAACCCCAACAAGAAACAACACTAAACCCCTAACAACAAACACTAACCCCCTAACAACAAACAACACTAAACCCCTAACAAGCAACTAACCTAACCCTGTAACAACAAACAGCCTTAACCTCCTAACAACAAACAACCTTAACCCCCTAACAACAAACAACCCTAAACCCCTAACAACAAACAATCCTAACCCCCTAACAACCAACAACGCACACCCCCTAACCACAAACAACACTAACACCCTAACCACAAACAACACTAACCCCGTAAGAACAAACAACACTAACCCCCTAACAACACACAACACTAACACCCTAACAACAAAAACTACTAAACCCCAACAAGAAACAACCCTAAACCCCTAACAACAAACACTAACCCCCTAACAACAAACAACACTAAACCCCTAACAAGAAACTAACCTAACCCCGTAACAACAAATAACCCTAACCTCCTAACAACAAACAACCTTAAACCCTTAAAAACAAACAACCCTAAACCCCTAACAACAAACAACGCTAACACCCTAACAACAAAAACCACTAAACCCCAACAAGAAACAACACTAAACCCCTACCAACAAACACTAACCCCCTAACAACAAACAACACTAAACCCCTAACAAGAAACTAACCTAACCCTGTAACAACAAAGAACACTAACCTCCTAACAACAAACAATCCTAACCCCCTAACAAACAACAACACTAACCCCCTAAGAACAAACAACACTAACACCCCAACAACAAAAACTACTAAACCCCAACAAGAAACAACCCTAAACCCCTAACAACAAACACTAACCCCCTAACAACAAACAACACTAAACCCCTAACAAGAAACTAACCTAATCCCGTAACAACAAACAACCCTAACCTCCTAACAACAAGCAACCTTAAACCCCTAACAACAAACAACCCTAAACCCCTAACAACCAACAACACTAACACCCTAACAACAAAAACCACTAAACCCCTACAAGAAACAACACTAAACCCCTAACAACAAACACTAACCCTCTAACAACAAACAACACTAAACCCCTAACAAGAAACTAACCTAACCCCGTAACAACAAACAACCCTAACCTCCTAACAACAAAACACCCTAACCCCCTAACAACAAACAACCCTAAACCCCTAAAAACAAACAATCCTAACCCCCTAACAACCAACAACTCTCTCCCCCTAACCACAAACAACACTAACACCCTAACCACAAACAACACTAACACCCTAACAACAAAAACTACTAAACCCCAAAAAGAAACAACCCTAAACCCCTAACAACAAACACTAACCCCCTAGCAACAAACCACACTAAACCCCTAACAAGAAACTAACCTAACCCCGTAACAACAAACAACCCTAACCTCCTAACAACAAACAACCTTAAACCCCTAACAACAAACAACCCTAAACCTCTAACAACAAACAACACTAACACCCTAACAACAAAAAACACTAAACCCTAACAAGAAACAAGACTAAACCCCTAACAACAAACACTAACCCCCTAACAACAAACAACACTAAACCCCTAACAAGAAACTAACCTAACCCTGTAACAACAAACAACCCTAACCTCCTAACAACAAACAGCCCTAACCCCCTAACAAACAACAACACTAACCCCCTAACCACAAACAACACTAATACCCTAACAACAAAAACTACTAAACCCCAACAAGAAACAACCCTAAACCCCTAACAACAAACACTAACCCCCTAACAACAAACAACACTAAACCCCTAACAAGAAACTAACCTAACCCTGTAACAACAAACAGCCTTAACCCCCTAGCAACAAACAACCTTAACCCCCTAACAACAAACAACCCTAAACCCCTAACAACAAACAATCCTAACCCCCTAACAACCAACAACGCACACCCCCTAACCACAAACAACACTAACACCCTAAGCACAAACAACACTAACCCCGTAAGAACAAACAACAATAACCCCCTAACAACAAACAACACTAACACCCTAACAACAAAAACTACTAAACCCCAACAAGAAACAACCCTAAACCCCTAACACCAAACACTAACCCCCTAACAACAAACAACACTAAACCCCTAACAAGAAACTAACCTAACCCCGTAACAACAAATAACCCTAACCTCCTAACAAGGAACAACCTTAAACCCCTAACAACAAACTACCCTAAACCCCTAACAACAAACAACACTAACACCCTAACAACAAAAACCACTAAAAACCAACAAGAAACAACACTAAACCCCTAACAACAAACACTAACCCCCTAACAACAAACAACACTAAACCCCTAACAAGAAACTAACCTAAACCTGTAACAACAAACAACCCTAACCTCCTAACAACAAACCACCTTAACCCCCTAACAACAAACAACCCTAAACCCCTAACAACAAACAATCCTAAACCCCTAACAAAAAACACTAACACCCTAACAACAAAAACCACTAAACCCCAAAAGAAACAACACTAAACCCCCAACAACAAACAATAACCCCCAACAAGAAACAACACTAAACCCCTAACAACAAACACTAACCCCCTAACAACAAACAACACTAAACCCCTAACAAGAAACTAACGTAACCCTGTAACAACAAACAACCCTAACCTAATAACAACAAACAACCCTAACCCCCTAACAAACAACAACACTAACCCCCTAACCACAAACACCACTAACACCCTAACAACAAAAACTACTAAACTCCAACAAGAAACAACCCTAAACCCCTAACAGCAAACACTAACCCCCTAACAACAAACAACCCTAAACACCTAACAACAAACAACACTAACACCCTAACAACAAAAACCACTAAACCCCAACAAGAAACAAC
The DNA here is from genome assembly GCF_030014295.1 of Loxodonta africana. Taxonomy (NCBI): domain Eukaryota; kingdom Metazoa; phylum Chordata; class Mammalia; order Proboscidea; family Elephantidae; genus Loxodonta; species Loxodonta africana. Next base: position 1,971,185 of record NC_087351.1, read on the forward strand.
ACTAAACCCCTAACAACAAACACTAACCCCCTAACAACAAACAACACTAAACCCCTAACAAGAAACTAACCTAACCCTGTAACAACAAACAACCCTAACATCCTAACAACAAACATCCTTAACCCCCTAACAACAAACAACACTAAACCCCTAACAACAAACAATTCTAACCCCCTAACAACCAACAACGCACACCCCCTAACCACAAACAACACTAACACCCTAACCACAAACAACACTAACCCCGTAAGAACAAACTACACTAACCCCCTAACAACAAACAACACTAAACCCCTAACAAGAAACTAACCTAACCCTGTAAAAACAAACAACCCTAACCTCCTAACAACAAACAACCCTAAGCCCCTAACAAACAACAACACTAACCCCCTAACCACAAACAACACTAACACCCTAACAACAAAAACTACTAAACCACAACAACAAACAACCCTAACCTCCTAACAGCAAACAACCTTAAACCCCTAACAACAAACAACCCTAAACCCCTAACAACAAACAACACTAACACCCTAACCACAAAAACCACTAAACCCCAACAAGAAACAACACTAAACCCCTAACAACAAACACCAACCCCCTAACAAACAACACTAAACCCCTAACAAAAAACTAACCTAACCCTGTAACAACAAACAACCCTAACCTCCTAACAACAAACCACCTTAACCCCCTAACAACAAACAACCCTAAACCCCTAACAACAAACAATCCTAACCCCCTAACAACCAACAACTCTCACCCCCTAACCACAAACAACACTAACACCCTAACCACAAACAACACTAACACCCTAACAACAAAAACTACTAAACCCCAAAAAGAAACAACCCTAAACCCCTAACAACAAACACTAACCCCCTAGCAACAAACCACACTAAACCCCTAACAAGAAACTAACCTAACCCCGTAACAACAAACAACCCTAACCTCCTAACAACAAACAACCTTAAACCCCTAACAACAAACAACACTAAACCTCTAACAACAAACAACACTAACACCCTAACAACAAAAAACACTAAACCCCAACAAGAAACAAGACTAAGCCCCTAAAAACAAACACTAACCCCCTAACAACAAACAACACTAAACCCCTAACAAGAAACTAACCTAACCCTGTAACAACAAACAACCCTAACCTCCTAACAACAAACAACCCTAACCCCCTAACAAACAACAACATTAACCCCCTAACCACAAACAACACTAATACCCTAACAACAAAAACTACTAAACCCCAACAAGAAACAACCCTAAACCCCTAACAACAAACACTAACCCCCTAACAACAAACAACACTAAACCCCTAACAAGAAACTAACCTAACCCCATAACAACAAACAACCCTAACCTCCTAACAACAAACAACCTTAAACCCCTAACAACAAACAACACTAAATCCCTAACAACAAACAACACTAACACCCTAACAACAAAAACCACTAAACCCCAACAAGAAACAACACTAAACCCCTAACAACAAACACTAACCCCCTAACAACAAACAACACTAAACCCCTAACAAGATACTAACCTAACCATGTAACAACAAACAGCCCTAACCTCCTAACAACAAACCACCTTAACCCCTTACAACAAACAACCCTAAACCCCTAACAACAAACAATCCTAACCCCCTAACAACCAACAACTCTCACCCCCTAACCACAAACAACACTAACACCCTAACCACAAACAACACTAACCCCGTAAGAACAAACTACACTAACCCCCTAACAACAAACAACACTAACACCCTAACAACAAAAACTACTAAACCCCAACAAGAAACAACCCTAAACCCCTAACAACAAACACTAACCCTCTAACAACAAAAAGCACTAAACCCCTAATAAGAAACTAACTTAACCCCGTAACAACAAACAACCCTAACCTCCTAACAACAAACAACCTTAAACCCCTAACAACAAACAACCCTAAACCCCTAACAACAAACACTAACACCCTAACAACAAAAACCACTAAACCCCAACAAGAAACAACACTAAACCCCTAACAACAAACACTAACCCCCTAACAACAAACAACACTAAACCCCTAACAAGAAACTAACCTAACCCTGTAACAACAAACAGCCCTAACCTCCTAACAACAAACCACCTTAACCCCCTAACAACAAACAACCCTAAACCCCTAACAACAAACAATCCTAACCCCCTAACAACCAACAACTCTCACCCCCTAACCACAAAAAACACTAACACCCTAACCACAAACAACACTAACCCCGTAAGAACAAACAACACTAACCCCCTAACCACAAACAACACTAACACCCTAACAACAAAAACTACTAAACCCCAAAAAGAAACAACCCTAAACCCCTAACAACAAACACTAACCCCCTAACAACAAACAACACTAAACCCCTAACAAGAAACTAACCTAACCCCGTAACAACAAACAACCCTAACCTCCTAACAACAAACAACCTTAAACCCCTAACAACAAACAACCCTAAACCCCTAACAACAAACAACACTAACACCCTAACAACAAAAAACACTAAACCCCAACAAGAAACAACACTAAACCCCTAACAACAAACACTAACCCCATAAAAACAAACAACACCAAACCCTAAACAAGAAACTAACCTAACCCTGTAACAAAAAACAACCCTAACCTCCTAACAACAAGCAACCTTAACCCCCTAACAACAAACAATCCTAACCCTCTAACAACCAACAACGCTCACCCCCTAACCACAAACAACACTAACACCCTAACCACAAACAACACTAACCCCGTAAGAACAAACAACACTAACCCCCTAACAACAAACAACACTAACACCCTAACAACAAAAACTACTAAACCCCAACAAGATACAACCCTAAACCCCTAACAACAAACACTAACCCCCTAACAACAAGCAACACTAAACCCCTAACAAGAAACTAACCTAACCCCGTAACAACAAACAACCCTAACCTCCTAACAGCAAACAACCTTAAACCCCTAACAACAAACAACCCTAAACCCCTAACAACAAACAACACTAACACCCTAACAACAAAAACCACTAAACCCCAACAAGAAACAACACTAAACCCCTAACAACAAACACTAACCCCCTAAAAACAAACAACACTAAACCCCTAACAAGAAACTAACCTAACCCTGTAACAACAAACAACCCTAACCTCCTAACAACAAACAACCCTAAGCCCCTAACAAACAACAACACTAACCCCCTAACCACAAACAACAATAACACCCTAACAACAAAAACTACTAAACCCCAACAAGAAACAACCCTAAACCCCTAACAACAAACACTAACCCCCTAACAACAAACAACACTAAACCCCTAACAAGAAACTAACCTAACCCCGTAACAACAAACAACCCTAACCTCCTAACAGCAAACAACCTTAAATCTCTAACAACAAACAACCCTAAACCCCTAACAACAAACAACACTAACACCCTAACGACAAAAACCACTAAACCCCAACAAGAAACAACACTAAACCCCTAACAACAAACACTAACCCCCTAACAACAAACAACACTAAACCCCTAACAAGAAACTAACCTAACCCCGTAACAACAAACAACCCTAACCTCCTAACAACAAACAACCTTAAACCCCTAACAACAAACAACCCTAAACCCCTAACAACAAACAACACTAACACCCTAACAACAAAAACCACTAAACCCCAACAAGAAACAACACTAAACCCCTAACAACAAACACTAACCCCCTAACAACAAACAACACTAAACCCCTAACAAGAAACAAACCTAACCCTGTAACAACAAACAACCCTAACCTCCTAACAACAAAACACCTTAACCCCCTAACAACAAACAACCCTAAACCCCTAACAACAAACAATCCTAACCCCCTAACAACCAACAACTCTCACCCCCTAACCACAAACAACACTAACACCCTAACCACAAACAACACTAACACCCTAACAACAAAAACTACAAAACCCCAAAAAGAAACAACCCTAAACCCCTAACAACAAACACTAACCCCCTAGCAACAAACCACACTAAACCCCTAACAAGAAACTAACCTAACCCCGTAACAACAAACAACCCTAACCTCCTAACAACAAACAACCTTAAACCCCTAACAACAAACAACCCTAAACATCTAACAACAAACAACACTAACACCCTAACAACCAAAACTACTAAACCCCAACAAGAAACAACCCTAAACCCCTCACATCAAACACTAACCCCCTAACAACAAACAACACTAAACCCCTAACAAGAAACTAACCTAACCCCGTAACAACAAACAACCCTAACCTCCTAACAACAACCTTAAACCCCTAACAACAAACAACCCTAAACCCCTAACAACAAACAACACTAACACCCTAACAACAAAAACCACTAAACCCCAACAAGAAACAACACTAAACCCCTAACAACAAACACTAACCCCCTAACAACAAACAACACTAAACCCCTAACAAGAAACTAACCTAACCCTGTAACAACAAACAGCCCTAACCTCCTAACAACAAACCACCTTAACCCCCTAACAACAAACAACCCTAAACCACTAACAACAAACAATCCTAACCACCTAACAACCAACAACGCTCACCCCCTAACCACAAACAACACTAACCCCGTAAGAACAAACAACACTAACCCCCTAACCACAAACAACACTAACACCCTAACAACAAAAACTACTAAACTCCAACAAGAAACAACCCTAAACCCCTAACAACAAACACTAACCCCCTGACAACAAACAACCCTAAACCCCTAACAAGAAACTAACCTAACCCTGTAACAACAAACAACCCTAACCTCCTAACAACAAACAACCTTAACCCACTAACAACAAACAACCCTAAACCCCTAACAACAAACCATCCTAACCCCGTAACAACCAACAACGCACACCCCCTATCCACAAACAACACTAACACCCTAACCACAAGCAACACTAACCCCGTAAGAACAAACTACACTAACCCCCTAACAACAAACAACACTAACACCCTAACAACAAAAACTACTAAACCCCAACAAGAAACAACCCTAAACCCCTAACAACAAACACTAACCCCCTAACAACAAACAACACTAAACCCCTAAGAAGAAACTAACCTAACCCCGTAACAACAAACAACCCTAACCTCCTAACAGCAAACAACCTTAAACCCCTAACAACAAACAACCCTAAACCCCTAACAACAAACAACACTAACACCCTAACAACAAAAACCACTAAACCCCAACAAGAAACAACACTAAACCCCTAACAATAAACTAACCTAACCCTGTAACAACAAACAACCCTAACCTCCTAACAACAAACAACCCTAACCCCCTAACAAACAACAACACTAAGCCCCTAACCACAAACAACACTAACACCCTAACAACTAAGACATCTAAACCCCAACAAGAAACAACCCTAAACCCCTAACAACAAACACTAACCCCCGAACAGCAAACAACACTAAACCCCTAACAAGAAACTAACCTAACCCCGTAACAACAAACAACCCTAACCTCCTAACAACAACCTTAAACCCCTAACAACAAACAACCCTAAACCCCTAACAACAAACAACACTAACACCCTAACAACAAAAACCACTAAACCCCAACAAGAAACAACACTAAACCCCTAACAACAAACACTAACCCCCTAACAACAAACAACACTAAACCCCTAACAAGAAACTAACCTAACCCCGTAACAACAAACAACCCTAACCTCCTAACAGCAAACAACCTTAAACCCCTAACAACAAACAACCCTAAACCCCTAACAACAAACAACACTAACACCCTAACAACAAAAACTACTAAACCCCAAAAAGAAACAACACTAAACCCCTAACAACAAACACTAACCCCCTAACAACAAACAACACTAAATCCCTAACAAGAAACTAACCTAACCCTGTAACAACAAACAGCCCTAACCTCCTAACAACAAACCACCTTAACCCCGTAACAACAAACAACCCTAAACCCCTAACAACAAACAATCCTAACCCCCTAACAACCAACAACTCTCACCCCCTAACCACAAACAACACTAACACCCTAACCACAACCAACACTAACCCCGTAAGAACAAACAACACTAACCCCCTAAGCACAAACAACACTAACACCCTAACAACAAAAACTACTAAACCCCAAAAAGAAACAACCCTAAACCCCTAACAACAAACACTAACCCCCTAACAACAAACAACACTAAAACCCTAACAAGAAACTAACCTAACCCTGTAACAACAAACAACCCTAACCTCCTAACAACAAACAACCTGAAGCCCCTAACAACAAACAACCCTAAACCCCTAACAACAAAAAACACTAACACCCTAACAACAAAAAACACTAAACCCCAACAAGAAACAACACTAAACCCCTAACAACAAACATTAACCCCCTAACAACAAACAACACTAAACCCCTAACAAGAAACTAACCTAACCCTGTAACAACAAACAACCCTAACCTCCTAACAACAAACAATCTTAACTCCCTAACAACAAACAACCCTAAACCCCTAACAACAAGCAATCCTAACCCCCTAACAACCAACAACGCACACCCCCTAACCACAAACAACACTAACCCCCTAACCACAAACAACACTAACACCCTAACAACAAAAACTACTAAACCCCAACAAGAAACAACCCTAAACCCCTAACAACAAACACTAACCCCCTAACAGCAAACAACACTAAACCCCTAACAAGAAACTAACCTAACCCCGTAACAACAAACAACCCTAACCTCCTAACAACAAACAACCTTAAACTCCTAACAACAAACAACCCTAAACCCCTAACAACAAACAACACTAACACCCTAACAACAAAAACCACTAAACCCCAACAAGAAACAACACTAAACCCCTAACAACAAACACTAACCCCCTAACAACAAACAACACTAAACCCCTAACAAGAAACTAACCTAACCCTGTAACAACAAACAACCCTAACCTCCTAACAAAAAACAACCTTAACCCCCTAACAAACAACACTAACCCCCTAACAACAAAAAACACTAAACCCCTAACAAGAAACTAACATAACCCCGTAACAACAAAGAACCCTAACCTCCTAACAACAAACAACCTTAAACCCCTAACAACAAACAACCCTAAACCCCTAACAACAAACAACACTAGCACCCTAACAACAAAAACCACTAAACCGCAACAACAAACAACACTAAACCCCTAACAACAAACAACACTAACACCCTAACAACAAAAAACACTAAACCCCAACAAGAAACAACACTAAACCCCTAACAACAAACACTAACCCCCTAACAACAAACAACACTAAACCCCTAACAAGAAACTAACCTAACCCTGTAACAACAAACAGCCCAAACCTCCTAACAACAAACAACCTTAACCCCCTAACAACAAACAACCCTAAACCTCTAACAACAAACAATCCTAACCACCTAACAACCAACAACGCTCACCCCCTAACCACAAACAACACTAACCCCGTAAGAACAAACAACACTAACCCCCTAACCACAAACAACACTAACACCCTAACAACAAAAACTACTAAACTCCAACAAGAAACAACCCTAAACCCCTAACAACAAACACTAACCCCCTGACAACAAACAACCCTAAACCCCTAACAATAAACAACACTAACACCCTAACAACAAAAACCACTAAACCCCAACAAGAAATAACACTAAACCCGTAACAACAAACACTAACCCCCTAACAACAAACAACACTAAACCCCTAACAAGAAACTAACCTAACCCTGTAACAACAAAGAACCCTAACCTCCTAACAACAAACAACCTTAAACCCCTAACAACAAACAACCCTAAACCCCTAACAACAAACAACACTAACACCCTAACAACAAAAAACACTAACACCCTAACAACAAAAAACACTAAACCCCAACAAGAAACAATACTAAACCCCTAACAACAAACACTAACCCCCTAACAATAAACAACACTAAACCCCTAACAAGAAACTAACCTAACCCTGTAACAACAAACAACCCTAACCTCCTAACAACAAACAACCTTAACCCACTAACAACAAACAACCCTAAACCCCAAACAACAAACAATCCTAACCCCGTAACAACCAACAACGCACACCCCCTATCCACAAACAACACTAACCCCGTAGGAACAAACAACACTAACCCCCTAACAACAAACAACACTAAAACCCTAACAACAAAAACTACTAAACCCCAACAAGAAACAACCCTAAAGCCCTAACAACAAACACTAACCCCCTAACAACAAACAACACTAAACCCCTAACAAGAAACTATCCTAAACCCGTAACAACAAACAACACTAACCTCCTAACAACAAACAACCTTAAACCCCTAACAACAAACAACCCTAATCCCCTAACAACAAACAACACTAACACCCTAACAACAAAAACCACTAAACCCCAACAAGAAACAACACTAAACCCCTAACAACAAACACTAACCCCCTAACAACAAACAAAACTAAACCCCTAACAAAAAACTAACCTAACCCTGTAACAACAAACAGCCCTAACCTCCTAACAACAAAAAACCTTAACCCCCTAACAACAAACAACCCTAAACCCCTAACAACAAACAATCCTAACCCCCTAACAACCAACAACTCTCACCCCCTAACCACAAACAACACTAACACCCTAACCACAAACAACACTAACCCCGTAAGAACAAACAACACTAACCCCCTAACCACAAACAACACTAACACCCTAACAACAAAAACTACTAAACCCCAACAAGAAACAACCCTAAACCCCTAACAACAAACACTAACCCCCTAACAGCAAACAACACTAAACCCCTAACAAGAAACTAACCTAACCCCGTAACAACAAACAACCCTAACCTCCTAACAACAAACAACCTTAAACCCCTAACAACAAACAACCCTAAACCCCTAACAACAAACAACACTAACACCCTAACAACAAAAACCACTAAACCCCAACAAGAAACAACACTAAACCCCTAACAACAAACACTAACCCCCTAACAACAAACAACACTAAACCCCTAACAAGAAACTAACCTAACCCTGTAACAACAAACAACCCTAACCTCCTAACAAAAAACAACCTTAACCCCCTAACAAACAACAATACTAACCCCCTAACCACAAACAACACTAACACCCTAAGAACAAAAACTACTAAACCCCAACAAGAAACAGCCCTAAACCCCTAACAACAAACACTAACCCCCTAACAACAAAAAACACTAAACCCCTAACAAGAAACTAACATAACCCCGTAACAACAAAAAACCCTAACCTCCTAACAACAAACAACCTTAAACACCTAACAACAAACAACCCTAAACCCCTAACAACAAACAACACTAGCACCCTAACAACAAAAACCACTAAACGGCAACAACAAACAACACTAAACCCCTAACAACAATCAACACTAACACCCTAACAACAAAAAACACTAAACCCCAACAAGAAACAACACTAAACCCCTAACAACAAACACTAACTCCCTAACAACAAACAACACTAAACCCCTAAAAAGAAACTAACCTAACCCTGTAACAACAAATATCCCTAACCTCCTAACAACAAACAACCTTAACCCCCTAACAACAAACAACCCTAAACCCCTAACCAAAAACCATCCTAACCCCCTAACAACCAACAACGCACACCCCCTAACCACAAACAACACTAACACCCTAACCACAAACAACACTAACCCCGTAAGAACAAACAACACTAACCCCCTAACAACAAACAACACTAACACCCTAACAACAAAAACTACTAAACCCCAACAAGAAACAACCCTAAACCCCTAACAACAAACACTAACCCCCTAACAACAAACAACACTAAACCCCTAACAAGAAACTAACCTAACCCCGAAACAACAAACAACCCTAACCTCCTAACAACAAACAACCTTAAACCCCTAACAACAAACAACCCTAAACCCCTAACAACAAACAACACTAACACCCTAACAACAAAAAACACTAACACCCTAACAACAAAAAACACTAAACCCCAACAAGAAACAATACTAAACCCCTAACAACAAACACTAACCCCCTAACAATAAACAACACTAAACCCCTAACAAGAAACTAACCTAACCCTGTAACAACAAACAACCCTAACCTCCTAACAACAAACAACCTTAACCCACTAACAACAAACAACCCTAAACCCCAAACAACAAACAATCCTAACCCCGTAACAACCAACAACGCACACCCCCTATCCACAAACAACACTAACCCCGTAGGAACAAACAACACTAACCCCCTAACAACAAACAACACTAACACCCTAACAACAAAAACTACTAAACCCCAACAAGAAACAACCCTAAAGCCCTAACAACAAACACTAACCCCCTAACAACAAACAACACTAAACCCCTAACAAGAAACTATCCTAAACCCGTAACAACAAACAACACTAACCTCCTAACAACAAACAACCTTAAACCCCTAACAAACAACCCTAAACCCCTAACAACAAACAACACTAACACCCTAACAACAAAAACCACTAAACCCCAACAAGAAACAACACTAAACCCCTAACAACAAACACTAACCCCCTAACAACAAACAACACTAAACCCCTAACAAAAAACTAACCTAACCCTGTAACAACAAACAGCCCTAACCTCCTAACAACAAAAAACCTTAACCCCCTAACAACAAACAACCCTAAACCCCTAACAACAAACAATCCTAACCCCCTAACAACCAACAACTCTCACCCCCTAACCACAAACAACACTAACACCCTAACCACAAACAACACTAACCCCGTAAGAACAAACAACACTAACCCCCTAACCACAAACAACACTAACACCCTAACAACAAAAACTACTAAACCCCAACAAGAAACAACCCTAAACCCCTAACAACAAACACTAACCCCCTAACAGCAAACAACACTAAACCCCTAACAAGAAACTAACCTAACCCCGTAACAACAAACAACCCTAACCTCCTAACAACAAACAACCTTAAACCCCTAACAACAAACAACCCTAAACCCCTAACAACAAACAACACTAACACCCTAACAACAAAAACCACTAAACCCCAACAAGAAACAACACTAAACCCCTAACAACAAACACTAACCCCCTAACAACAAACAACACTAAACCCCTAACAAGAAACTAACCTAACCCTGTAACAACAAACAACCCTAACCTCCTAACAAAAAACAACCTTAACCCCCTAACAAACAACAACACTAACCCCCTAACCACAAACAACACTAACACCCTAAGAACAAAAACTACTAAACCCCAACAAGAAACAGCCCTAAACCCCTAACAACAAACACTAACCCCCTAACAACAAAAAACACTAAACCCCTAACAAGAAACTAACATAACCCCGTAACAACAAAAAACCCTAACCTCCTAACAACAAACAACCTTAAACACCTAACAACAAACAACCCTAAACCCCTAACAACAAACAACACTAGCACCCTAACAACAAAAACCACTAAACGGCAACAACAAACAACACTAAACCCCTAACAACAAACAACACTAACACCCTAACAACAAAAAACACTAAACCCCAACAAGAAACAACACTAAACCCCTAACAACAAACACTAACTCCCTAACAACAAACAACACTAAACCCCTAACAAGAAACTAACCTAACCCTGTAACAACAAATATCCCTAACCTCCTAACAACAAACAACCTTAACCCCCTAACAACAAACAACCCTAAACCCCTAACCAAAAACCATCCTAACCCCCTAACAAGCAACAACGCACACCCCCTAACCACAAACAACACTAACACCATAACCACAAACAACACTAACCCCGTAAGAACAAACAACACTAACCCCCTAACAACAAACAACACTAACACCCTAACAACAAAAACTACTAAACCCCAACAAGAAACAACCCTAAACCCCTAACAACAAACACTAACCCCCTAACAACAAACAACACTAAACCCCTAACAAGAAACTAACCTAACCCCGAAACAACAAACAACCCTAACCTCCTAACAACAAACAACCTTAAACCCCTAACAACAAACAACCCTAAACCCCTAACAACAAACAACACTAACACACTAACAACAAAAAACTCTAAACCCCAACAGAAACAACACTAAACCCCTAACAACAAACACTAACCCCCTAACAACAAACAACACTAAACCCCTAACAAGAAACTAACCTAACCCTGTAACAACAAGCAACCCTAACCTGCTAACAACAAACAACCCTAACCCCCTAACAAACAACAACACTAACCCCCTAACCACAAACAACACTAACACCCTAACAACAAAAACTACTAAACCCCAACAGGAAACAACCCTAAACCCCTAACAACAAACACTAACCGCCTAACAGCAAACAACACTAAACCCCTAACAAGAAACTAACCAAACCCCCTAACAACCAACAACGCACACCCCCTAACCACAAACAACACTAACACCCTAACCACAAACAACACTAACCCCGTAAGAACAAACTACACTAACCCCCAAACAACAAACAACACTAACACCCTAACAACAAAAATTACTAAACCCAACAAGAAACAACCATAAAATCCTAACAACAAACACTAACCCCCTAACAACAAACAACACTAAACCCCTAACAAGAAACTTACCTAAGCCCGTAACAACAAACAACCCTAACCTCCTAACAACAAACAACCTTAAAACCCTAACAACAAACAACCCTAAACCCCTAACAACAAACAATCCTAACCACCTAACAACCAACAACGCTCAACCCCTAACCACAAACAACACTAACACCCTAACCACAAACAACACTAACCCCGTAAGAACAAACAACACTAACCCCCTAACCACAAACAACACTAACACCCTAACAACAAAAACTACTAAACTCCAACAAGAAACAACCCAAACCCCTAACAACAAACACTAACCCCCTGACAACAAACAACCCTAAACCCCTAACAAGAAACTAACCTAACCCTGTAACAACAAACAACCCTAACCTCCTAACAACAAACAACCTTAACCCACTAACAACAAACAACCCTAAACCCCTAACAACAAACAATCCTAACCCCGTAACAACCAACAACGCACAACCCCTATCCACAAACAACACTAACACCCTAACCACAAGCAACACTAACCCCGTAAGAACAAACTACACTAACCCCCTAACAACAAACAACACTAACACCCTAACAACAAAAACTACTAAACCCCAACAAGAAACAACCCTAAACCCCTAACAACAAACACTAACCCCCTAACAACAAACAACACTAAACCCCTAACAAGAAACTAACCTAACCCCGTAACAACAAACAACCCTAACCTCCTAACAACAAACAACCCTAACCCCCTAACAAACAACAACACTAAGCCCCTAACCACAAACAACACTAACACCCTAACAACTAAGACTACTAAACCCCAACAAGAAACAACCCTAAACCCCTAACAACAAACACTAACCCCCGAACAGCAAACAACACTAAACCCCTAACAAGAAACTAACCTAACCCCGTAACAACAAACAACCCTAACCTCCTAACAACAACCTTAAACCCCTAACAACAAACAACCCTAAACCCCTAACAACAAACAACACTAACACCCTAACAACAAAAACCACTAAACCCCAACAAGAAACAACACTAAACCCCTAACAACAAACACTAACCCCCTAACAACAAACAACACTAAATCCCTAACAAGAAACTAACCTAACCCCGTAACAACAAACAACCCTAACCTCCTAACAGCAAACAACCTTAAACCCCTAACAACAAACAACCATAAACCCCTAACAACAAACAACACTAACACCCTAACAACAAAAACTACTAAACCCCAAAAAGAAACAACACTAAACCCCTAACAACAAACACTAACCCCCTAACAACAAACAACACTAAACCCCTAACAAGAAACTAACCTAACCCTGTAACAACAAACAGCCCTAACCTCCTAACAACAAACCACCTTAACCCCCTAACAACAAACAACCCTAAACCCCTAACAACAAACAATCCTAACCCCCTAACAACCAACAACTCTCACCCCCTAACCACAAACAACACTAACACCCTAACCACAACCAACACTAACCCCGTAAGAACAAACAACACTAACCCCCTAAGCACAAACAACACTAACACCGTAACAACAAAAACTACTAAACCCCAAAAAGAAACAACCCTAAACCCCTAACAACAAACACTAACCCCCTAACAACAAACAACACTAAACCCCTAACAAGAAACTAACCTAACCCTGTAACAACAAACAACCCTAACCTCCTAACAACAAACAACCTGAAGCCCCTAACAACAAACAACCCTAAACCCCTAACAACAAAAAACACTAACACCCTAACAACAAAAAACACTAAACCCCAACAAGAAACAACACTAAACCCCTAACAACAAACATTAACCCCCTAACAACAAACAACACTAAACCCCTAACAAGAAACTAACCTAACCCTGTAACAACAAACAACCCTAACCTCCTAACAACAAACAATCTTAACTCCCTAACAACAAACAAACCTAAACCCCTAACAACAAGCAATCCTAACCCCCTAACAACCAACAACGCACACCCCCTAACCACAGACAACACTAACCCCCTAACCACAAACAACACTAACACCCTAACAACTAAAACTACTAAACCCCAACAAGAAACAACCCTAAACCCCTAACAACAAACACTAACCCCCTAACAGCAAACAACACTAAACCCCTAACAAGAAACTAACCTAACCCCGTAACAACAAACAACCCTAACCTCCTAACAACAAACAACCTTAAACCCCTAACAACAAACAACCCTAAACCCCTAACAACAAACAACACTAACACCCTAACAACAAAAACCACTAAACCCCAACAAGAAACAACACTAAACCCCTAACAACAAACACTAACCCCCTAACAACAAACAACACTAAACCCCTAACAAGAAACTAACCTAACCCTGTAACAACAAACAACCCTAACCTCCTAACAAAAAACAACCTTAACCCCCTAACAAACAACAACACTAACCCCCTAACCACAAACAACACTAACACCCTAAGAACAAAAACTACTAAACCCCAACAAGAAACAGCCCTAAACCCCTAACAACAAACACTAACCCCCTAACAACAAAAAACACTAAACCCCTAACAAGAAACTAACATAACCCCGTAACAACAAAAAACCCTAACCTCCTAACAACAAACAACCTTAAACCCCTAACAACAAACAACCCTAAACCCCTAACAACAAACAACACTAGCACCCTAACAACAAAAACCACTAAACCGCAACAACAAACAACACTAAACCCCTAACAACAAACAACACTAACACCCTAACAACAAAAAACACTAAACCCCAACAAGAAACAACACTAAACCCCTAACAACAAACACTAACCCCCTAACAACAAACAACACTAAACCCCTAACAAGAAACTAACCTAACCCTGTAACAACAAACAGCCCAAAACTCCTAACAACAAACAACCTTAACCCCCTAACAACAAACAACCCTAAACCTCTAACAACAAACAATCCTAACCACCTAACAACCAACAACGCTCACCCCCTAACCACAAACAACACTAACCCCGTAAGAACAAACAACACTAACCCCCTAACCACAAACAACACTAACACCCTAACAACAAAAACTACTAAACTCCAACAAGAAACAACCCTAAACCCCTAACAACAAACACTAACCCCCTGACAACAAACAACCCTAAACCCCTAACAACAAACAACACTAACACCCTAACAACAAAAACCACTAAACCCCAACAAGAAATAACACTAAACCCGTAACAACAAACACTAACCCCCTAACAACAAACAACACTAAACCCCTAACAAGAAACTAACCTAACCCTGTAACAACAAAGAACCCTAACCTCCTAACAACAAACAACCTTAAACCCCTAACAACAAACAACCCTAAACCCCTAACAACAAACAACACTAACACCCTAACAACAAAAAACACTAACACCCTAACAACAAAAAACACTAAACCCCAACAAGAAACAACACTAAACCCCTAACAACAAACACTAACCCCCTAACAATAAACAACACTAAACCCCTAACAAGAAACTAACCTAACCCTGTAACAACAAACAACCCTAACCTCCTAACAACAAACAACCTTAACCCATTAACAACAAACAACCCTAAACCCCAAACAACAAACAATCCTAACCCCGTAACAACCAACAACGCACACCCCCTATCCACAAACAACACTAACACCCTAACCACAAACAACACTAACACCCTAACAACTAAAACTACTAAACCCCAACAAGAAACAACCCTAAACCCCTAACAACAAACACTAACCCCCTAACAGCAAACAACACTAAACCCCTAACAAGAAACTAACCTAACCCCGTAACAACAAACAACCCTAACCTCCTAACAACAAACAACCTTAAACCCCTAACAACAAACAACCCTAAACCCCTAACAACAAACAACACTAACACCCTAACAACAAAAACCACTAAACCCCAACAAGAAACAACACTAAACCCCTAACAACAAACACTAACCCCCTAACAACAAACAACACTAAACCCCTAACAAGAAACTAACCTAACCCTGTAACAACAAACAACCCTAACCTCCTAACAAAAAACAACCTTAACCCCCTAACAAACAACAACACTAACCCCCTAACCACAAACAACACTAACACCCTAAGAACAAAAACTACTAAACCTCAACAAGAAACAGCCCTAAACCCCTAACAACAAACACTAACCCCCTAACAACAAAAAACACTAAACCCCTAACAAGAAACTAACATAACCCCGTAACAACAAAGAACCCTAACCTCCTAACAACAAACAACCTTAAACCCCTAACAACAAACAACCCTAAACCCCTAACAACAAACAACACTAGCACCCTAACAACAAAAACCACTAAACCGCAACAACAAACAACACTAAACCCCTAACAACAAACAACACTAACACCCTAACAACAAAAAACACTAAACCCCAACAAGAAACAACACTAAACCCCTAACAACAAACACTAACCCCCTAACAACAAACAACACTAAACCCCTAACAAGAAACTAACCTAACCCTGTAACAACAAACAGCCCAAACCTCCTAACAACAAACAACCTTAACCCCCTAACAACAAACAACCCTAAACCTCTAACAACAAACAATCCTAACCACCTAACAACCAACAACGCTCACCCCCTAACCACAAACAACACTAACCCCGTAAGAACAAACAACACTAACCCCCTAACCACAAACAACACTAACACCCTAACAACAAAAACTACTAAACTCCAACAAGAAACAACCCTAAACCCCTAACAACAAACACTAACCCCCTGACAACAAACAACCCTAAACCCCTAACAACAAACAACACTAACACCCTAACAACAAAAACCACTAAACCCCAACAAGAAATAACACTAAACCCGTAACAACAAACACTAACCCCCTAACAACAAACAACACTAAACCCCTAACAAGAAACTAACCTAACCCTGTAACAACAAAGAACCCTAACCTCCTAACAACAAACAACCTTAAACCCCTAACAACAAACAACCCTAAACCCCTAACAACAAACAACACTAACACCCTAACAACAAAAAACACTAACACCCTAACAACAAAAAACACTAAACCCCAACAAGAAACAACACTAAACCCCTAACAACAAACACTAACCCCCTAACAATAAACAACACTAAACCCCTAACAAGAAACTAACCTAACCCTGTAACAACAAACAACCCTAACCTCCTAACAACAAACAACCTTAACCCATTAACAACAAACAACCCTAAACCCCAAACAACAAACAATCCTAACCCCGTAACAACCAACAACGCACACCCCCTATCCACAAACAACACTAACACCCTAACCACAAACAACACTAACCCCGTAAGAACAAACTACACTAACCCCCTAACAAAAAACAACACTAACACCCTAACAAGAAAAACTACTAAACCCCAACAAGAAACAACCCTAAACCCCTAACAACAAACACTAACCCCCTAACAACAAACAACACTAAACCCCTAACAAGAAACTAACCTAAACCCGTAACAACAAACAACCCTAACCTCCTAACAACAAACAACCTTAAACCCCTAACAACAAACAACCCTAAACCCCTAACAACAAACAACACTAACACCCTAACAACAAAAACCACTAAACCCCAACAAGAAACAACAATAAACCCCTAAAAACAAACACTAACCCCCTAACAACAAACAACACTAAACCCCTAACAAGAAACTAACCTAACCCTGTAACAACAAACAACCCTAACCTCCTAACAACAAACAACCCTAACTCTCTAACAAACAACAACACTAAGCCCCTAACCACAAACAACACTAACACCCTAACAACTAAAACTACTAAACCCCAACAACAAACTACCCTAAACCCCTAACAACAAACACTAACCCCCTAACAACAAACAACACTAAACCCCTAACAAGAAACTAACCTAACCCCGTAACAACAAACAACCCTAACCTCCTAACAACAAACAACCTTAAACCCCTAACAACAAACAACCCTAAACCCCTAACAACAAACAACACTAACACCCTAACAACAAAAACCACTAAACCCCAACAAGAAACAACACTAAACCCCTAACAACAAACACTAACCTCCTAACAACAAACAACACTAAACCCCTAACAAGAAACTAACCTAACCCTGTAACAACAAACAACCCTAACCTCCTAACAACAAACAAACTTAACCCCCTCACAACAAACAACCCTAAACCCCTAACAACAAACAATCCTAACCCCCTAACAACCAACAACGCACACCCCCTAACCACAAACAACACTAACACCCTAACCACAAACAACACTAACCCCGTAAGAACAAACAACACTAACCCCCTAACAACAAACAACACTAACACTCTAACAACAAAAACTACTAAACCCCAACAAGAAACAACCGTAAACCCCTAACAACAAACACTAACCCCCTAACAACAAACAACACTAAACCCCTAACAAGAAACTAACCTAAACCCGTAACAACAAACAACCCTAACCTCCTAACAACAAACAACCTTAAACCCCTAACAACAAACAACCCTAAACCCCTAACAACAAACACTAACACCCTAACAACAAAAACCACTAAACCCCAACAAGAAACAACACTAAACCCCTAACAACAAACACTAACCCCCTAACAACAAACAACACTAAACCCCTAACAAGAAACTAACCTAACCCCGTAACAACAAACAACCCTAACCTCCTAACAACAAACAACCTTAACCCCCTAAACAACCAACAACAATAACCCCCTAACCAGCAACAGCACTAACCCAGTAAAACCAAAAAAAACTAACCCCCTAACAACAACCAACACTTATCCCCTAAAAACAAACAACACTAACCCCCAACAAGAAAGAACCCAAATCCTCTAAGAACAAACAACTCTAACCGCCAACAACAAAAAACTCGGAACCCCTAACAACAAGCAACACTAAAACACTAACAACAAACAACCCTTACCTCCTAACAACCAACAGCACTAACCCCCTAAGCAAAAACACTAACACCCTAACAACAAAACCCACTAAACCCCAACAAGAAACAACCCTAAACACCTAACAGCAAACAACACTAACCCCCTAACAACAAACAACACTAACACCCTAACAACAAAGATCCCTAACCCCCTAAAAACAAACAACACTAAGCCCCAACAACAAACCACACTAACTCTCTAACAACAACCCTAATCCCCTAACTACAATCAACACTAACCCACTAACAACAAACAAAACTACCCCCTAAAAAACAACACAAACCCCAAACAACAAACAACTCTCACACCCTAACAACAAACAACACTAACCCCCAAACAACAACAACACTAACCCCAAAAACAGACAACACTAACACCCTAACAACAAACACTACTAAACCCCAACTAGGAACAACCCTAACCCCCTAACAACAAACAACACTAACCCCCTAACAACAAACAACCCTAAACCCCTAACATCAAAGAAAACTAACACCCTAACAACAAACAACCCTAACGCCCTAACAACAAACAACACCAAACCCCGAACAGCAAAGAACCCTAAACCCTAAAAACCAGAAACACTAACCCACTAACAACAAACAACAATAACCCACTAAGAACAAACAACCCTAACACCCTAACAACAAACAACCTTAAACCTCTAACAACAAACAACCCTAAACCCTTAACAATAAAACAATCCTAACCCCCTAACCACCAACAACACTTACCCCCTAACCACAAACAACACTAACACCCTAACCACAAACAACACTAACCCCGTAAGAACAAACAACACTAACCCCGTAACAACAAACAACACTAACACCCTAACAACAAAAACCACTAAACCCCAAAAGAAACAACCATAAACCCCTAAATACAAACAACACTAACCCCCTAACAACAAACAACACCAGCACCCTAACAACAAATCTACTAAACCCCAACAAGAAACAACCCTAAACCCCTAACAACAAACACTAACCCCCTAACAACAAACAACACTAAACCCCTAACAAGAAACTAACCTAACCCTGTAACAACAAACAACCCTAACCTCCTAACAACAAACCACCTTAACCCCCTAACAACAAGCAACCCTAAAGCCCTAACAACAAACAATCCTAACCCCCTAACAACCAACAACGCTCACCCCTAACCACAAACAACACTAACACCCTAACCACAAACAACACTAACCCCGTAAGAACAAACAACACTAACCCCCTAACCACAAACAACACTAACACCCTAACCACAAACAACACTAACCCCGTAAGAACAAACAACACTAACCCCCTAACCACAAACAACATTAACACCCTAAGAACAAAAACTACTAAACCTCAACAAGAAGCAACCCTAAACCCCTAACAACAAACACTAACCCCCTAACAGCAAACAACACTAAACCCCTAACAAGAAACTAACCTAACCCCGTAACAACAAACAACCCTAACCTCCTAACAGCAAACAACCTTAAACCCCTAACAACAAACAACCCTAAACCCCTAACAACAAACAACACTAACACCCTAACAACAAAAACCACTAAACCCCAACAAGAAACAACACTAAACCCCTAACAACAAACACTAACCCCCTAACAACAAACAACACTAAACCCCTAACAAGAAACTAACCTAACCCTGTAACAACAAACAACCCTAACCTCCTAACAAAAAACAACCTTAACCCCCTAACAAACAACAACACTAACCCCCTAACCACAAACAACACTAATAACCTAACAACAAAAACTACTAAACCCCAACAAGAAACAGCCCTAAACCCCTAACAACAAACACTAACCCCCTAACAAGAAAAAACACTAAACCCCTAACAAGAAACTAACCTAACCCCGTAACAACAAACAACCCTAACCTCCTAACAACAAACAACCTTAAACCCCTAACAACAAACAACCCTAAACCCCTAACAACAAACCATCCTAACCCCCTAACAACCAACAACGCATACCCCCTAACCACAAACAACACTAACACCCTAACCACAAACAACACTAACCCCATAAGAACAAACAACACTAACCCCCTAACAACAAACAACACTAACACCCTAACAACAAAAACTACTAAACCCCAAGAAGAAACAACCCTAAACCCCTAACAACAAACACTAACCCCCTAACAACAAACAACACTAAACCCCTAACAAGAAACTAACCTAACCCCGTAACAACAAACAACCCTAACCTCCTAACAACAAACAACCTTAAACCCCTAACAACAAACAACCCTAAACCCCTAACAACAAACAACAGTAACACACTAACAACAAAAAACACTAAACCCCAACAAGAACCAACACTAAACCCCTAACAACAAACACTAACCCCCTAACAACAAACAACACTAAACCCCTAACAATAAACTAACCTAACCCTGTAACAACAAACAACCCTAACCTCCTAACAACAAATAACCCTAACCCCCTAACAAACAACACTAACCCCCTAACCACAAACAACACTAACACCCTAACAACAAAAACTACTAAACCCCAACAAGAAACAACCCTAAACCCCTAGCAACAAACACTAACCCCCTAACAACAAACAACACTAAACCCCTAACAAGAAACTAACCTAACCCTGTAACAACAAACAACCTTAACCCCCTAACAACAAACAACCCTAAACCCCTAACAACAAACAATCCTAACCCCCTAACAACCAACAACGCACACCCCCTATCCACAAACAACACTAACACCATAACCACAAACAACACTAACCCCGTAAGAACAAACAACACTAACCCCCTAACAACAAACAACACCAACACCCTAACAAGAAAAACTACTAAACCCCAACAAGAAGCAACCCTAAACCCCTAACAACAAACACTAACCCCCTAACAGCAAACAACACTAAACCCCTAACAAGAAACTAACCTAACCCCGTAACAACAAACAACCCTAACCTCCTAACAGCAAACAACCTTAAACCCCTAACAACAAACAACCCTAAACCCCTGACAACAAACAACACTAACACCCTAACAACAAAAAAAACTAAACCCCAACAAGAAACAACACTAAACCCCTAACAAACACTAACCCCCTAACAACAAACAACACTAAATCCCTAACAAGAAACTAACCTAACCCTGTAACAACAAACAACCCTAACCTCCTAACAAAAAACAACCTTAACCCCCTAACAAACAACAACACTAACCCCCTAACCACAAACAACACTAACACCCTAACCACAAACAACACTAACCCCGTAAGAACAAACAACACTAACCCCCTAACAACAAACAACACTAACACCCTAACAACAAAAACTACTAAACCCCAACAAGAAACAACCCTAAACCCCTAACAACAAACACTAACCCCCTAACAACAAACAAAACTACACCCCTAACAAGAAACTAACCTAACTCCGTAACAACAAACAACCCTAACCTCCTAACAACAAACAACCTTAAACCCCTAACAACAAACAACCCTAAACCCCTAACAACAAACAACACTAACACCCTAACAACAAAAACCACTAAACCCCAACAAGAAACAACACTAAACCCGTAACAACAAACACTAACCCCCTAACAACAAACAACACTAAACCCCTAACAAGAAACTAACCTAACCCTGTAACAACAAACAACCCTAACCTCCTAACAACAAATAACCCTAACCCCCTAACAAACAACACTAACCCCCTAACCACAAACAACACTAACACCCTAACAACAAAAACTACTAAACTCCAACAAGAAACAACCCTAAACCCCTAGCAACAAACACTAACCCCCTAACAACAAACAACACTAAACCCCTAACAAGAAACTAACCAAACCTTGTAACAACAAACAACCCTAACCACCTAACAACAAACAACCTTAACCCCCTAACAACAAACAACCCTAAACCCCTAACAACAAACAATCCTAACCCCCTAACAACCAACAACGCACACCCCCTATCCACAAACAACACTAACACCCTAACCACAAACAACACTAACCCCGTAAGAACAAACAACACTAACCCCCTAACAACAAACAACACCAACACCCTAACAAGAAAAACTACTAAACCCCAACAAGAAACAGCCCTAAACCCCTAAGAACAAACACTAACCCCCTAACAACAAACAACACTAAACCCGTAACAAGAAACTAACCTAAACCCGTAACAACAAACAACCCTAAACTCCTAACAACAAACAACCTTAAACCCCTAACAACAAACAACCCTAAACCCCTAACAACAAACAACACTAACACCCTAACAACAAAAACCAGTAAACTCCAACAAGAAACAACACTAAACCCCTAACAACAAACACTAACCCCCTAACAACAAACAACACTAAACCCCTAACAAGAAACTAACCTAACCATGTAACAACAAACAGCCCTAACCCCCTAACAACAAACAACCTTAACCCACTAACAACAAACAACCCTAAACCCCTAACAACAAACAATAATAACCCCCTAACAACCAACAACTCTCACACCCTAACCACAAACAACACTAACACCCTAACCACAAACAACACTAACCCCGCAAAAACAAACAACACTAACCCCCTAATCACAAACAACACTAACACCCTAACAACAAAAACTACTAAACCCCAACAAGAAGCAACCCTAAACCCCTAACAACAAACACTAACCCCCTAACAGCAAACAACACTAAACCCCTAACAAGAAACTAACCTAACCCCGTAACAACAAACAATCCTAACCTCCTAACAACAAACAACCTTAAACCCCTAACAACAAACAATCCTAAACCCCTGACAACAAACAACACTGACACCCTAACAACAAAAAAAACTAAACCCCAACAAGAAACAACACTAAACCCCTAACAACAAACACTAACCCCCTAACAACAAACAACACTAAATCCCTAACAAGAAACTAACCTAACCCTGTAACAACAAACAACCCTAACCTCCTAACAAAAAACAACCTTAACCCCCTAACAAACAACAACATTAACCCCCTAACCACAAACAACACTAACACCCTAACAACAAAAACTGCTAAACCCCAACAAGAAACAGCCCTAAACCCCTAACAACAAACACTAACCCCCTAACAACAAAAAACCCTAAACCCCTAACAAGAAACTAACCTAACCCCGTAACAACAAACAACCCTAACCTCCTAACAACAAACAACCTTAAACCCCTAACAACAAACAACCCTAAACCCCTATCAACAAACAACACTAACACCCTAACAACAAAAACCACTAAACTCCAACAAGAAACAACACTAAACCCCTAACAACAAACACTAACCCACTAACAACAAACAACACTAAACCCCTAACAAGAAACTAACCTAACCCTGTAACAACAAAGATCCCTAACCTCCTAACAACAAACAACCTTAAGCCCCTAACAACAAACAACCCTAAACCCCTAACAACAAACCATCCTAACCCCCTAACAACCAACAACGCACACCCCCTAACCA
Source organism: Loxodonta africana (assembly GCF_030014295.1). Classification (NCBI taxonomy): domain Eukaryota; kingdom Metazoa; phylum Chordata; class Mammalia; order Proboscidea; family Elephantidae; genus Loxodonta; species Loxodonta africana. The sequence goes on from NC_087351.1 coordinate 1,996,340, forward strand.
CAAACAACACTAACACCCTAACCACAAACAACACTAACCCCGTAAGAACAAACAACACTAACCCCCTAACAACAAACAACACTAACACCCTAACAACAAAAACTACTAAACCCCAACAAGAAACAACCCTAAACCCCTAACAACAAACACTAACCCCCTAAAAACAAACAACACTAAACCCCTAACAAGAAACTAACCTAACCCCGTAACAACAAACAACCCTAACCTCCTAACAACAAACAACCTTAAACCCCTAACAACAAACAACCCTAAACCCCTAACAACAAACACTAACACCCTAACAAAAAAAACCACTAAACCCCAACAAGAAACAACACTAAACCCGTAACAACAAACACTAACCCCCTAACAACAAACAACACTAAACCCCTAACAAGAAACTAACCTAACCCTGTAACAACAAACAACCCTAACCTCCTAACAACAAACAACCTTAAACCCCTAACAACAAACAACCCTAAACCCCTAACAACAAACAACACTAACACCCTAACAACAAAAAACACTAACACCCTAACAACAAAAAACACTAAACCCCAACAAGAAACAACACTAAACCCCTAACAACAAACACTAACCCCCTAACAACAAACAACACTAAACCCCTAACAAGAAACTAACCTAACCCTGTAACAACAAACAACCCTAACCTCCTAACAACAAACAACCTTAACCCCCTAACAACAAACAACTCTAAACCTCTAACAACAAACAATCCTAACCCCGTAACAACCAACAACGCACACCCCCTATCCACAAACAACACTAACACCCTAACCACAAACAAAACTAACTCCGTAAGAACAAACTACACTAACCCCCTAACAACAAACAACACTAACACCCTAACAAGAAAAACTACTAAACCCCAACAAGAAGCAACCCTAAACCCCTAACAACAAACACTAACCCCCTAACAGCAAACAACACTAAACCCCTAACAAGAAACTAACCTAACCCCGTAACAACAAACAACCCTAACCTCCTAACAGCAAACAACCTTAAACCCCTAACAACAAACAACCCTAAACCCCTGACAACAAACAACACTAACACCCTAACAACAAAAAAAACTAAACCCCAAAAAGAAACAACACTAAACCCCTAACAAACACTAACCCCCTAACAACAAACAACACTAAATCCCTAACAAGAAACTAACCTAACCCTGTAACAACAAACAACCCTAACCTCCTAACAAAAAACAACCTTAACCCCCTAACAAACAACAACACTAACCCCCTAACCACAAACAACACTAACACCCTAACAACAAAAACTACTAAACCCCAACAAGAAACAGCCCTAAACCCCTAACAACAAACACTAACCCCCTAACAACAAAAAACACTAAACCCCTAACAAGAAACTAACCTAACCCCGTAACAACAAACAACCCTAACCTCCTAACAACAAACAACCTTAAACCCCTAACAACAAACAACCCTAAACCCCTATCAACAAACAACACTAACACCCTAACAACAAAAACCACTAAACTCCAACAAGAAACAACACTAAACCCCTAACAACAAACACTAACCCCCTAACAACAAACAACACTAAACCCCTAACAAGAAACTAACCTAACCCTGTAACAACAAAGATCCCTAACCTCCTAACAACAAACAACCTTAACCCTCTAACAACAAACAACCCTAAACCCCTAACAACAAACCATCCTAACCCCCTAACAACCAACAACGCACACCCCCTAACCACAAACAACACTAACACCCTAACAACAAACAACACTAACCCCGTAAGAACAAACAACACTAACCCCCTAACAACAAACAACACTAACACCCTAACAACAAAAACTACTAAACCCCAACAAGAAACAACCCTAAACCCCTAACAACAAACACTAACCCCCTAACAACAAACAAAACTACACCCCTAACAAGAAACTAACCTAACTCCGTAACAACAAACAACCCTAACCTCCTAACAACAAACAACCTTAAACCCCTAACAACAAACAACCCTAAACCCCTAACAACAAACAACACTAACACCCTAACAACAAAAACCACTAAACCCCAACAAGAAACAACACTAAACCCGTAACAACAAACACTAACCCCCTAACAACAAACAACACTAAACCCCTAACAAGAAACTAACCTAACCCTGTAACAACAAACAACCCTAACCTCCTAACAACAAATAACCCTAACCCCCTAACAAACAACACTAACCCCCTAACCACAAACAACACTAACACCCTAACAACAAAAACTACTAAACCCCAACAAGAAACAACCCTAAACCCCTAGCAACAAACACTAACCCCCTAACAACAAACAACACTAAACCCCTAACAAGAAACTAACCAAACCTTGTAACAACAAACAACCCTAACCACCTAACAACAAACAACCTTAACCCCCTAACAACAAACAACCCTAAACCCCTAACAACAAACAATCCTAACCCCCTAACAACCAACAACGCACACCCCCTATCCACAAACAACACTAACACCCTAACCACAAACAACACTAACCCCGTAAGAACAAACAACACTAACCCCCTAACAACAAACAACACCAACACCCTAACAAGAAAAACTACTAAACCCCAACAAGAAACAGCCCTAAACCCCTAAGAACAAACACTAACCCCCTAACAACAAACAACACTAAACCCGTAACAAGAAACTAACCTAAACCCGTAACAACAAACAACCCTAAACTCCTAACAACAAACAACCTTAAACCCCTAACAACAAACAACCCTAAACCCCTAACAACAAACAACACTAACACCCTAACAACAAAAACCAGTAAACTCCAACAAGAAACAACACTAAACCCCTAACAACAAACACTAACCCCCTAACAACAAACAACACTAAACCCCTAACAAGAAACTAACCTAACCATGTAACAACAAACAGCCCTAACCCCCTAACAACAAACAACCTTAACCCCCTAACAACAAACAACCCTAAACCCCTAACAACAAACAATAATAACCCCCTAACAACCAACAACTCTCACACCCTAACCACAAACAACACTAACACCCTAACCACAAACAACACTAACCCCGCAAAAACAAACAACACTAACCCCCTAATCACAAACAACACTAACACCCTAACAACAAAAACTACTAAACCCCAACAAGAAGCAACCCTAAACCCCTAACAACAAACACTAACCCCCTAACAGCAAACAACACTAAACCCCTAACAAGAAACTAACCTAACCCCGTAACAACAAACAATCCTAACCTCCTAACAACAAACAACCTTAAACCCCTAACAACAAACAATCCTAAACCCCTGACAACAAACAACACTGACACCCTAACAACAAAAAAAACTAAACCCCAACAAGAAACAACACTAAACCCCTAACAACAAACACTAACCCCCTAACAACAAACAACACTAAATCCCTAACAAGAAACTAACCTAACCCTGTAACAACAAACAACCCTAACCTCGTAACAAAAAACAACCTTAACCCCCTAACAAACAACAACACTAACCCCCTAACCACAAACAACACTAACACCCTAACAACAAAAACTGCTAAACCCCAACAAGAAACAGCCCTAAACCCCTAACAACAAACACTAACCCCCTAACAACAAAAAACCCTAAACCCCTAACAAGAAACTAACCTAACCCCGTAACAACAAACAACCCTAACCTCCTAACAACAAACAACCTTAAACCCCTAACAACAAACAACCCTAAACCCCTATCAACAAACAACACTAACACCCTAACAACAAAAACCACTAAACTCCAACAAGAAACAACACTAAACCCCTAACAACAAACACTAACCCACTAACAACAAACAACACTAAACCCCTAACAAGAAACTAACCTAACCCTGTAACAACAAAGATCCCTAACCTCCTAACAACAAACAACCTTAAGCCCCTAACAACAAACAACCCTAAACCCCTAACAACAAACCATCCTAACCCCCTAACAACCAACAACGCACACCCCCTAACCACAAACAACACTAACACCCTAACCACAAACAACACTAACCCCGTAAGAACAAACAACACTAACCCCCTAACAACAAACAACACTAACACCCTAACAACAAAAACTACTAAACCCCAACAAGAAACAACCCTAAACCCCTAACAACAAACACTAACCCCCTAAAAACAAACAACACTAAACCCCTAACAAGAAACTAACCTAACCCCGTAACAACAAACAACCCTAACCTCCTAACAACAAACAACCTTAAACCCCTAACAACAAACAACCCTAAACCCCTAACAACAAACACTAACACCCTAACAAAAAAAACCACTAAACCCCAACAAGAAACAACACTAAACCCGTAACAACAAACACTAACCCCCTAACAACAAACAACACTAAACCCCTAACAAGAAACTAACCTAACCCTGTAACAACAAACAACCCTAACCTCCTAACAACAAACAACCTTAAACCCCTAACAACAAACAACCCTAAACCCCTAACAACAAACAACACTAACACCCTAACAACAAAAAACACTAACACCCTAACAACAAAAAACACTAAACCCCAACAAGAAACAACACTAAACCCCTAACAACAAACACTAACCCCCTAACAACAAACAACACTAAACCCCTAACAAGAAACTAACCTAACCCTGTAACAACAAACAACCCTAACCTCCTAACAACAAACAACCTTAACCCCCTAACAACAAACAACTCTAAACCTCTAACAACAAACAATCCTAACCCCGTAACAACCAACAACGCACACCCCCTATCCACAAACAACACTAACACCCTAACCACAAACAAAACTAACTCCGTAAGAACAAACTACACTAACCCCCTAACAACAAACAACACTAACACCCTAACAAGAAAAACTACTAAACCCCAACAAGAAACAACCCTAAACCCCTAACAACAAACACTAATCCCCTAACAACAAACAACACTAAACCCCTAACAAGAAACTAACCTAAACCCGTAGCAACAAACAACCCTAACCCCCTAACAACAAGCAACCTTAAACCCCTAACAACAAACAACCCTAAACCCCTAACAACAAACAACACTAACACCCTAACAACAAAATCCACTAAACCCCAACAAGAAACAACACTAAACCCCTAACAACAAACACTAACCCCCTAACAACAAACAACACTAAACCCCTAACAATAAACTAACCTAACCCTGTAAAAACAAACAACCCTAACCTCCTAACAACAAACAACCCTAACCCCCTAACAAACAACAACACTAACCCCCTAACAACAAACAACACTAACACCCTAACAAGAAAAACTACTAAACCCCAACAAGAAACAACCCTAAACCCCTAAATACAAACAACACTAACCCCCTAACAACAAACAACACTAAACCCCTAACAAGAATCTAACCTAACCCTGTAACAACAAACAACCCTAACCTCCTAACAAAAAACAACCTTAACCTCCTAACAAACAACAACACTAACCCCCTAACCACAAACAACACTAACACCCTAACCACAAACAACACTAACCCCGCAAAAACAAACAACACTAACCCCCTATCAACAAACAACACTAACACCCTAACAACAAAAACTACTAAACCCCAACAAGAAACAACCCTAAACCCCTAACAACAAACACTAACCCCCTAACAACAAACAACACTAAACCCCTAACAAGAAACTAACCTAACCACGTAACAACAAACAACCCTAACCTCCTAACAACAAACAACCCTAAACCCCTAACAACAAACACTAACACCCTAACAACAAAAACCACTAAACCCCAACAAGAAACAACACTAAACCCCTAACAACAAACACTAACACCCTAACAACAAGCAACACTAAACCCCTAACAACAAACACTAACCCCCTAACAACAAACAACACTAAACCCCTAACAAGAAACTAACCTAACCCTGTAACAACAAACAACCCTAACCTCCTAACAACAAACAACACTAACCCCCTAACAAACAACAACACTAACCCCCTAACCACAAACAACACTAACACCCTAACAACAAAAACTACTAAACCCCAACAAGAAACAACCCTAAACCGCTAACAACAAACACTAACCCCCTAACAAAAACAACACTAAACCCCTAACAAGAAACTAACCTAACCCCGTAACAACAAACAACCCTAACCTCCTAACAACAAACAACCTTAAACCCCTAACAACAAACAACCCTAAACCCCTATCAACAAACAACACTAACACCCTAACAACAAAAACCACTAAACCCCAAAAAGAAACAACACTAAACCCCTAACAACAAACACTAACCCCCTAACAGCAAACAACACTAAACCCCTAACAAGAAACTAACCGAACCCCGTAACAACAAACAACCCTAACCTCCTAACAACAAACAACCTTAACCCCCTAACAACAAACAACCCTAAACCCCTAACAACAAACAATCCTAACACCCTAACAACCACCAACGCTCATCCTCTAACCACAAACAACACTAACACCCTAACCACAAACAACACAAACCCCGTAAGAACAAACAACACTAACCCCCTAACAACAAACAACACTAACACCCTAACAAAAAAAACTACTAAACCCCAACAAGAAACAACCCTAAACCCCTAACAACAAACACTAACCCCCTAACAACAAACAACACTAAACACCTAACAAGAAAATAACCTACCTCCGTAACAACAAACAACCCTAACCTCCTAACAACAAACAACCCTAAACCCCTAACAACAAACAACCCTAACCTTCTAACAACAAACAACCCTAACCACCTAACAAACAACAACACTAACCCCCTAACCACAAACAACACTAACACCCTAACAACAAAAACTACTGAACCCCAACAAGAAACAACACTAAACCCCTAACAACAAACACTAACCCCCTAACAACAAACAACACTAAACCCCTAACAAGAAACTAACCTAACCCTGTAACAACAAACAACCCTAACCTCCTAACAACAAACAACCCTAACCCCCTAACAAACAACAACACTAAGCCCCTAACCACAAACAACACTAACACCCTAACAACTAAAACTACTAAACCCCAACAAGAAACAACCCTAAACCCCTAACAACAAACACTAACCCCCTAACAACAAACAACACTAAACCCCTAACAAGAAACTAACCTAACCCCGTAACAACAAACAACCCTAACCTCCTAACAACAAACAACCTTAAACCCCTAACAACAAACAACACTAAACCCCTATCAACAAACAACATTAACACCCTAACAACAAAAACCACTAAACCCCAACAAGAAACAACACTAAACCCCTAACAACAAACACTAACCCCCTAACAGCAAACAACACTAAACCCCTAACAAGAAACTAACCTAACCCTGTAACAACAAACAACCCTAAACTCCTAACAACAAACAACCTTAACCCCCTAACAACATACAACCCTAAACCCCTAACAACAAACAATCCTAACCCCCTAACAACCAACAACGCTCATCCTCTAACCACAAACAACACTAACACCCTAATCACAAACAACACAAACCCCGTAAGAACAAACAAAACTAACCCCCTAACAACAAACAACACTAACACCCTAACAACAAAAACTACTAAACCCCAACAAGAAACAACCCTAAGCCCCTAACAACAAACACTAACCCCCTAACAACAAACAACACTAAACCCCTAACAAGAAACTAACCTAACCCTGTAAAAACAAACAACCCTAACCTCCTAACAACAAACAACCCTAACCCCCTAACAAACAACAACACTAACCCCCTAACCACAAACAACACAAACACCCTAACAACAAAAACCACTAAAGCCCACCAAGAAACAACCCTAAACCCCTAAATACAAACAACACTAAACCCCTAACCACAAACAACACTAACAACCTAACAACAAAAACCACTAAACCTCAAAAAGAAATAACCCGAAACCCCTATATAGAAACAACACTAACCACCTAACAACAACCCTAACCCCCTAACAACAAACAACCCTAACCCCCAACAACAAAGTACTCTAATCCACTAACAACAATCAACCCTAAGCCCCTAACAACAAAGAACCCTAACTCTCTAACAAGAAACGACACTAACCCCCTAACAACAAAAAACACTAACCCCCTAACAACAAACACCAATAACCCCCTAACAACAATCCTAACAACCTAACAACAAACAACACTAACCCCCTAAAAATAAACTACTCTAAACCCCTAACAACAAACAACCCTAACCCCCTAACAGCAAGCAACCCTAAACCCCTAACAACAAACAACCCTAACCTTCTAACAACAAACAACCCTAACCCCCTAACAAACAACAACACTAACCCCCTAACCGCAAACAACACTAACACCCTAACAACAAAAACTACTAAACCCCAACAAGAAACAACCCTAAACCCCTAACAACAAACACTAACCCCCTAACAACAAACAACACTAAACCCCTAACAAGAAACTAACCTAACCTGTAACAACAAACAACCCTAACCTCTAACAACAAACAACCTTAACCCCCTAACAACAAACAACCCTAAACCCCTAACAACAAACAATCCTAAAACCCTAACAACCAACAACGCTCACCCCCTAACCACAAACAACACTAACACCCTAACCACAATCAACACTAACCCCGTAAGAACAAACAACACTAACCCCCTAACAACAAACACTAACACCCTAACAACAAAAACTACTAAACCCCAACAAGAAACAACCCTAAACCCCTAACAACAAACACTAACCCCCTAACAACAAACAACACTAACACCCTAACAACAAAAACCACTAAACCACAACAAGAAACAACACTAAACCCCTAACAACAAACACTATCACCCTAATAACAAACAACACCAAACCCCTAACAAGAAACTAACCTAACCCTGTAACAACAAACAACCCTAACCTCCTAACAAGAAACAACCTTAACCCCCTAAGAAGAAACAACCCTAAACCCCTAACAACAAACAATCCTAACCCCTTAACAACCAACAACGCCGACCCCCTAACCACAAACAACACTAACACCCTAACCACAAACAACACTAACCCCGTAAGAACAAACAACACTAACCCCCTAACCACAAACAACACTAACACCCTAACAACAAAAACTACTAAACCCCAACAAGAAACAACCCTAAACCCCTAACAACAAACACTAACCCCCTAACAACAAACAACACTAAACCCCTAACAAGAAACTAACCTAACCCCGTAACAACAAACAACCCTAACCTCCTAACAACAAACAACCTTAAACCCCTAACAACAAACAACCCTAACCACCTAACCAACAACAACACTAACCCCCTAACACCAAACAGCACTAAACCCCTAACAAGAAACTAACCTAACCCTGTAACAACAAACAGCCCTAACCTCCTAACAACAAACAATCCTAACCCCCTAACAAACAACAACACTAACCCCCTAACCACAAACAACTCTAACACCCTAACAACAAAAACTACTAAACCCCAACAAGAAACAACCCTAAACCCCTAACAACAAACACTAACAACCTAACAACAAACAACACTAAACCCCTAACAAGAAACTAACCTAACCCCGTAACAACAAACAACCCTAACCTCCTAACAGCAAACAACCTTAAACCCCTAAGAACAAACAACCCTCAACCCCTAACAACAAACAACACTAACACCCTAACAACAAAAACCACTAAACCCCAACAAGAAACAACACTAAACCCCTAACAACAAACACTAACCCCCTAACAACAAACAACACTAAACCCCTAACAATAAACTAACCTAACCCTGTAACAACAAACAACCCTAACCTCCTAACAACAAATAACCCTAACCCCCTAACAAACAACACTAACCCCCTAACCACAAACAACACTAACACCCTAACAACAAAAACTACTAAACCCCAACAAGAAACAACCCTAAACCCCTAGCAACAAACACTAACCCCCTAACAACAAACAACACTAAACCCCTAACAAGAAACTAACCTAACCCTGTAACAACAAACAACCTTAACCCCCTAACAACAAACAACCCTAAACCCCTAACAACAAACAATCCTAACCCCCTAACAACCAACAACGCACACCCCCTATCCACAAACAACACTAACACCATAACCACAAACAACACTAACCCCGTAAGAACAAACAACACTAACCCCCTAACAACAAACAACACCAACACCCTAACAAGAAAAACTACTAAACCCCAACAAGAAACAGCCCTAAACCCCTAAGAACAAACACTAACCCCCTAACAACAAACAACACTAAACCCCTAACAAGAAACTAAACTAACCCTGTAACAACAAACAGCCCTAACCCCCTAACAACAAACAACCTTAACCCCCTAACAACAAACAACCCTAAACCCCTAACAACAAACAATAATAACCCCCTAACAACCAACAACTCTCACACCCTAACCACAAACAACACTAACACCCTAACCACAAACAACACTAACCCCGCAAGAACAAACAACACTAACCCCCTAATCACAAACAACACTAACACCCTAACAACAAAAACTACTAAACCCCAACAAGAAGCAACCCTAAACCCCTAACAACAAACACTAACCCCCTAACAGCAAACAACACTAAACCCCTAACAAGAAACTAACCTAACCCCGTAACAACAAACAACCCTAACCTCCTAACAGCAAACAACCTTAAACCCCTAACAACAAACAACCCTAAACCCCTGACAACAAACAACACTAACACCCTAACAACAAAAAAAACTAAACCCCAACAAGAAACAACACTAAACCCCTAACAAACACTAACCCCCTAACAACAAACAACACTAAATCCCTAACAAGAAACTAACCTAACCCTGTAACAACAAACAACCCTAACCTCCTAACAAAAAACAACCTTAACCCCCTAACAAACAACAACACTAACCCCCTAACCACAAACAACACTAACACCCTAACAACAAAAACTACTAAACCCCAACAAGAAACAGCCCTAAACCCCTAACAACAAACACTAACCCCCTAACAACAAAAAACACTAAACCCCTAACAAGAAACTAACCTAACCCCGTAACAACAAACAACCCTAACCTCCTAACAACAAACAACCTTAAACCCCTAACAACAAACAACCCTAAACCCCTATCAACAAACAACACTAACACCCTAACAACAAAAACCACTAAACTCCAACAAGAAACAACACTAAACCCCTAACAACAAACACTAACCCCCTAACAGCAAACAACACTAAACCCCTAACAAGAAACTAACCTAACCCTGTAACAACAAAGATCCCTAACCTCCTAACAACAAACAACCTTAACCCTCTAACAACAAACAACCCTAAACCCCTAACAACAAACCATCCTAACCCCCTAACAACCAACAACGCACACCCCCTAACCACAAACAACACTAACACCCTAACCACAAACAACACTAACCCCGTAAGAACAAACAACACTAACCCCCTAACAACAAACAACACTAACACCCTAACAACAAAAACTACTAAACCCCAACAAGAAACAACCCTAAACCCCTAACAACAAACACTAACCCCCTAACAACAAACAAAACTACACCCCTAACAAGAAACTAACCTAACTCCGTAACAACAAACAACCCTAACCTCCTAACAACAAACAACCTTAAACCCCTAACAACAAACAACCCTAAACCCCTAACAACAAACAACACTAACACCCTAACAACAAAAACCACTAAACCCCAACAAGAAACAACACTAAACCCGTAACAACAAACACTAACCCCCTAACAACAAACAACACTAAACCCCTAACAAGAAACTAACCTAACCCTGTAACAACAAACAACCCTAACCTCCTAACAACAAATAACCCTAACCCCCTAACAAACAACACTAACCCCCTAACCACAAACAACACTAACACCCTAACAACAAAAACTACTAAACTCCAACAAGAAACAACCCTAAACCCCTAGCAACAAACACTAACCCCCTAACAACAAACAACACTAAACCTCTAACAAGAAACTAACCAAACCTTGTAACAACAAACAACCCTAACCACCTAACAACAAACAACCTTAACCCCCTAACAACAAACAACACTAAACCCCTAACAACAAACAATCCTAACCCCCTAACAACCAACAACGCACACCCCCTATCCACAAACAACACTAACACCCTAACCACAAACAACACTAACCCCGTAAGAACAAACAACACTAACCCCCTAACAACAAACAACACCAACACCCTAACAAGAAAAACTACTAAACCCCAACAAGAAACAGCCCTAAACCCCTAAGAACAAACACTAACCCCCTAACAACAAACAACACTAAACCCGTAACAAGAAACTAACCTAAACCCGTAACAACAAACAACCCTAAACTCCTAACAACAAACAACCTTAAACCCCTAACAACAAACAACCCTAAACCCCTAACAACAAACAACACTAACACCCTAACAACAAAAACCAGTAAACTCCAACAAGAAACAACACTAAACCCCTAACAACAAACACTAACCCCCTAACAACAAACAACACTAAACCCCTAACAAGAAACTAACCTAACCATGTAACAACAAACAGCCCTAACCCCCTAACAACAAACAAACTTAACCCCCTAACAACAAACAACCCTAAACCCCTAACAACAAACAATAATAACCCCCTAACAACCAACAACTCTCACACCCTAACCACAAACAACACTAACACCCTAACCACAAACAACACTAACCCCGCAAAAACAAACAACACTAACCCCCTAATCACAAACAACACTAACACCCTAACAACAAAAACTACTAAACCCCAACAAGAAGCAACCCTAAACCCCTAACAACAAACACTAACCCCCTAACAGCAAACAACACTAAACCCCTAACAAGAAACTAACCTAACCCCGTAACAACAAACAATCCTAACCTCCTAACAACAAACAACCTTAAACCCCTAACAACAAACAATCCTAAACCCCTGACAACAAACAACACTAACACCCTAACAACAAAAAAAACTAAACCCCAACAAGAAACAACACTAAACCCCTAACAACAAACACTAACCCCCTAACAACAAACAACACTAAATCCCTAACAAGAAACTAACCTAACCCTGTAACAACAAACAACCCTAACCTCCTAACAAAAAACAACCTTAACCCCCTAACAAACAACAACACTAACCCCCTAACCACAAACAACACTAACACCCTAACAACAAAAACTGCTAAACCCCAACAAGAAACAGCCCTAAACCCCTAACAACAAACACTAACCCCCTAACAACAAAAAACCCTAAACCCCTAACAAGAAACTAACCTAACCCCGTAACAACAAACAACCCTAACCTCCTAACAACAAACAACCTTAAACCCCTAACAACAAACAACCCTAAACCCCTATCAACAAACAACACTAACACCCTAACAACAAAAACCACTAAACTCCAACAAGAAACAACACTAAACCCCTAACAACAAACACTAACCCACTAACAACAAACAACACTAAACCCCTAACAAGAAACTAACCTAACCCTGTAACAACAAAGATCCCTAACCTCCAAACAACAAACAACCTTAAGCCCCTAACAACAAACAACCCTAAACCCCTAACAACAAACCATCCTAACCCCCTAACAACCAACAACGCACACCCCCTAACCACAAACAACACTAACACCCTAACCACAAACAACACTAACCCCGTAAGAACAAACAACACTAACCCCCTAACAACAAACAACACTAACACCCTAACAACAAAAACTACTAAACCCCAACAAGAAACAACCCTAAACCCCTAACAACAAACACTAACCCCCTAAAAACAAACAACACTAAACCCCTAACAAGAAACTAACCTAACCCCGTAACAACAAACAACCCTAACCTCCTAACAACAAACAACCTTAAACCCCTAACAACAAACAACCCTAAACCCCTAACAACAAACACTAACACCCTAACAAAAAAAACCACTAAACCCCAACAAGAAACAACACTAAACCCGTAACAACAAACACTAACCCCCTAACAACAAACAACACTAAACCCCTAACAAGAAACTAACCTAACACTGTAACAACAAACAACCCTAACCTCCTAACAACAAACAACCTTAAACCCCTAACAACAAACAACCCTAAACCCCTAACAACAAACAACACTAACACCCTAACAACAAAAAACACTAACACCCTAACAACAAAAAACACTAAACCCCAACAAGAAACAACACTAAACCCCTAACAACAAACACTAACCCCCTAACAACAAACAACACTAAACCCCTAACAAGAAACTAACCTAACCCTGTAACAACAAACAACCCTAACCTCCTAACAACAAACAACCTTAACCCCCTAACAACAAACAACTCTAAACCTCTAACAACAAACAATCCTAACCCCGTAACAACCAACAACGCACACCCCCTATCCACAAACAACACTAACACCCTAACCACAAACAAAACTAACTCCGTAAGAACAAACTACACTAACCCCCTAACAACAAACAACACTAACACCCTAACAAGAAAAACTACTAAACCCCAACAAGAAGCAACCCTAAACCCCTAACAACAAACACTAACCCCCTAACAGCAAACAACACTAAACCCCTAACAAGAAACTAACCTAACCCCGTAACAACAAACAACCCTAACCTCCTAACAGCAAACAACCTTAAACCCCTAACAACAAACAACCCTAAACCCCTGACAACAAACAACACTAACACCCTAACAACAAAAAAAACTAAACCCCAAAAAGAAACAACACTAAACCCCTAACAAACACTAACCCCCTAACAACAAACAACACTAAATCCCTAACAAGAAACTAACCTAACCCTGTAACAACAAACAACCCTAACCTCCTAACAAAAAACAACCTTAACCCCCTAACAAACAACAACACTAACCCCCTAACCACAAACAACACTAACACCCTAACAACAAAAACTACTAAACCCCAACAAGAAACAGCCCTAAACCCCTAACAACAAACACTAACCCCCTAACAACAAAAAACACTAAACCCCTAACAAGAAACTAACCTAACCCCGTAACAACAAACAACCCTAACCTCCTAACAACAAACAACCTTAAACCCCTAACAACAAACAACCCTAAACCCCTATCAACAAACAACACTAACACCCTAACAACAAAAACCACTAAACTCCAACAAGAAACAACACTAAACCCCTAACAACAAACACTAACCCCCTAACAACAAACAACACTAAACCCCTAACAAGAAACTAACCTAACCCTGTAACAACAAAGATCCCTAACCTCCTAACAACAAACAACCTTAACCCTCTAACAACAAACAACCCTAAACCCCTAACAACAAACCATCCTAACCCCCTAACAACCAACAACGCACACCCCCTAACCACAAACAACACTAACACCCTAACCACAAACAACACTAACCCCGTAAGAACAAACAACACTAACCCCCTAACAACAAACAACACTAACACCCTAACAACAAAAACTACTAAACCCCAACAAGAAACAACCCTAAACCCCTAACAACAAACACTAACCCCCTAACAACAAACAAAACTACACCCCTAACAAGAAACTAACCTAACTCCGTAACAACAAACAACCCTAACCTCCTAACAACAAACAACCTTAAACCCCTAACAACAAACAACCCTAAACCCCTAACAACAAACAACACTAACACCCTAACAACAAAAACCACTAAACCCCAACAAGAAACAACACTAAACCCGTAACAACAAACACTAACCCCCTAACAACAAACAACACTAAACCCCTAACAAGAAACTAACCTAACCCTGTAACAACAAACAACCCTAACCTCCTAACAACAAATAACCCTAACCCCCTAACAAACAACACTAACCCCCTAACCACAAACAACACTAACACCCTAACAACAAAAACTACTAAACCCCAACAAGAAACAACCCTAAACCCCTAGCAACAAACACTAACCCCCTAACAACAAACAACACTAAACCCCTAACAAGAAACTAACCAAACCTTGTAACAACAAACAACCCTAACCACCTAACAACAAACAACCTTAACCCCCTAACAACAAACAACCCTAAACCCCTAACAACAAACAATCCTAACCCCCTAACAACCAACAACGCACACCCCCTATCCACAAACAACACTAACACCCTAACCACAAACAACACTAACCCCGTAAGAACAAACAACACTAACCCCCTAACAACAAACAACACCAACACCCTAACAAGAAAAACTACTAAACCCCAACAAGAAACAGCCCTAAACCCCTAAGAACAAACACTAACCCCCTAACAACAAACAACACTAAACCCGTAACAAGAAACTAACCTAAACCCGTAACAACAAACAACCCTAAACTCCTAACAACAAACAACCTTAAACCCCTAACAACAAACAACCCTAAACCCCTAACAACAAACAACACTAACACCCTAACAACAAAAACCAGTAAACTCCAACAAGAAACAACACTAAACCCCTAACAACAAACACTAACCCCCTAACAACAAACAACACTAAACCCCTAACAAGAAACTAACCTAACCATGTAACAACAAACAGCCCTAACCCCCTAACAACAAACAACCTTAACCCCCTAACAACAAACAACCCTAAACCCCTAACAACAAACAATAATAACCCCCTAACAACCAACAACTCTCACACCCTAACCACAAACAACACTAACACCCTAACCACAAACAACACTAACCCCGCAAAAACAAACAACACTAACCCCCTAATCACAAACAACACTAACACCCTAACAACAAAAACTACTAAACCCCAACAAGAAGCAACCCTAAACCCCTAACAACAAACACTAACCCCCTAACAGCAAACAACACTAAACCCCTAACAAGAAACTAACCTAACCCCGTAACAACAAACAATCCTAACCTCCTAACAACAAACAACCTTAAACCCCTAACAACAAACAATCCTAAACCCCTGACAACAAACAACACTAACACCCTAACAACAAAAAAAACTAAACCCCAACAAGAAACAACACTAAACCCCTAACAACAAACACTAACCCCCTAACAACAAACAACACTAAATCCCTAACAAGAAACTAACCTAACCCTGTAACAACAAACAACCCTAACCTCCTAACAAAAAACAACCTTAACCCCCTAACAAACAACAACACTAACCCCCTAACCACAAACAACACTAACACCCTAACAACAAAAACTGCTAAACCCCAACAAGAAACAGCCCTAAACCCCTAACAACAAACACTAACCCCCTAACAACAAAAAACCCTAAACCCCTAACAAGAAACTAACCTAACCCCGTAACAACAAACAACCCTAACCTCCTAACAACAAACAACCTTAAACCCCTAACAACAAACAACCCTAAACCCCTATCAACAAACAACACTAACACCCTAACAACAAAAACCACTAAACTCCAACAAGAAACAACACTAAACCCCTAACAACAAACACTAACCCACTAACAACAAACAACACTAAACCCCTAACAAGAAACTAACCTAACCCTGTAACAACAAAGATCCCTAACCTCCTAACAACAAACAACCTTAAGCCCCTAACAACAAACAACCCTAAACCCCTAACAACAAACCATCCTAACCCCCTAACAACCAACAACGCACACCCCCTAACCACAAACAACACTAACACCCTAACCACAAACAACACTAACCCCGTAAGAACAAACAACACTAACCCCCTAACAACAAACAACACTAACACCCTAACAACAAAAACTACTAAACCCCAACAAGAAACAACCCTAAACCCCTAACAACAAACACTAACCCCCTAAAAACAAACAACACTAAACCCCTAACAAGAAACTAACCTAACCCCGTAACAACAAACAACCCTAACCTCCTAACAACAAACAACCTTAAACCCCTAACAACAAACAACCCTAAACCCCTAACAACAAACACTAACACCCTAACAAAAAAAACCACTAAACCCCAACAAGAAACAACACTAAACCCGTAACAACAAACACTAACCCCCTAACAACAAACAACACTAAACCCCTAACAAGAAACTAACCTAACCCTGTAACAACAAACAACCCTAACCTCCTAACAACAAACAACCTTAAACCCCTAACAACAAACAACCCTAAACCCCTAACAACAAACAACACTAACACCCTAACAACAAAAAACACTAACACCCTAACAACAAAAAACACTAAACCCCAACAAGAAACAACACTAAACCCCTAACAACAAACACTAACCCCCTAACAACAAACAACACTAAACCCCTAACAAGAAACTAACCTAACCCTGTAACAACAAACAACCCTAACCTCCTAACAACAAACAACCTTAACCCCCTAACAACAAACAACTCTAAACCTCTAACAA
Organism: Loxodonta africana; assembly: GCF_030014295.1. Lineage (NCBI taxonomy): Eukaryota > Metazoa > Chordata > Mammalia > Proboscidea > Elephantidae > Loxodonta > Loxodonta africana. Next base: position 2,014,747 of record NC_087351.1, read on the forward strand.
CAAACAATCCTAACCCCGTAACAACCAACAACGCACACCCCCTATCCACAAACAACACTAACACCCTAACCACAAACAAAACTAACTCCGTAAGAACAAACTACACTAACCCCCTAACAACAAACAACACTAACACCCTAACAAGAAAAACTACTAAACCCCAACAAGAAACAACCCTAAACCCCTAACAACAAACACTAATCCCCTAACAACAAACAACACTAAACCCCTAACAAGAAACTAACCTAAACCCGTAGCAACAAACAACCCTAACCCCCTAACAACAAGCAACCTTAAACCCTTAACAACAAACAACCCTAAACCCCTAACAACAAACAACACTAACACCCTAACAACAAAATCCACTAAACCCCAACAAGAAACAACACTAAACCCCTAACAACAAACACTAACCCCCTAACAACAAACAACACTAAACCCCTAACAATAAACTAACCTAACCCTGTAAAAACAAACAACCCTAACCTCCTAACAACAAACAACCCTAACCCCCTAACAAACAACAACACTAACCCCCTAACAACAAACAACACTAACACCCTAACAAGAAAAACTACTAAACCCCAACAAGAAACAACCCTAAACCCCTAACAACAAACACTAACCCCCTAACAACAAACAACACTAAACCCCTAACAAGAAACTAACCTAAACCCGTAACAACAAACAACCCTAACCTCCTAACAACAAACAACCTTAAACCCCTAAAAACAAACAACCCTAAACCCCTAGCAACAAACACTAACACCCTAACAACAAAAACCACTAAACCCCAACAAGAAACAACACTAAACCCCTAACAACAAACACTAACCCCCTAACAACAAACAACACTAAACCCCTAACAACAAACACTAACCCCCTAACAACAAACAACACTAAACCCCTAACAAGAAACTAACCTAACCCCGTAACAACAAACAACCCTAACCTCCTAACAACAAACAACCTTAACCCCCTAAACAACCAACAACAATAACCCCCTAACCACCAACAGCACTAACCCAGTAAAACCAAAAAAAACTAACCCCCTAACAACAACCAACACTTATCCCCTAAAAACAAACAACACTAACCCCCAACAAGAAAGAACCCAAATCCTCTAAGAACAAACAACTCTAACCCCCAACAACAAAAAACTCGGAACCCCTAACAACAAGCAACACTAAAACACTAACAACAAACAACCCTTACCTCCTAACAACCAACAGCACTAACCCCCTAAGCAAAAACACTAACACCCTAACAACAAAACCCACTAAACCCCAACAAGAAACAACCCTAAACACCTAACAGCAAACAACACTAACCCCCTAACAACAAACAACACTAACACCCTAACAACAAAGATCCCTAAACCCCTAAAAACAAACAACACTAAGCCCCAACAACAAACCACACTAACTCTCTAACAACAACCCTAATCCCCTAACTACAATCAACACTAACCCACTAACAACAAACAAAACTACCCCCTAAAAAACAACACAATCCCCAAACAACAAACAACTCTCACACCCTAACAACAAACAACACTAACCCCCAAACAACAACAACACTAACCCCAAAAACGGACAACACTAACACCCTAACAACAAACACTACTAAACCCCAACTAGGAACAACCCTAACCCCCTAACAACAAACAACACTAACCCCCTAACAACAAACAACCCTAAACCCCTAACATCAAAGAAAACTAACACCCTAACAACAAACAACCCTAACGCCCTAACAACAAACAACACTAACCCCCGAACAGCAAACAACCCTAACATACTAACAACAAACAACCTTAAACTCCTAACAACAAACAACCCTAAACCCGTAACAACAAACAACAGTAACACACTAACAACAAAAAACACTAAACCCCAACAAAAAAAACCCTAAACCCCTAAAAACAAACACTAACCCCCTAACAACAAACAACACTAAACCCCTAACAAGAAACTAACCTAACCCTGTAACAACAAACAACCCTAACCTCCTAACAACAAATAACCCTAACCCCCTAACAAACAACACTAACCCCCTAACCACAAACAACACTAACACCCTAACAACAAAAACTACTAAACCCCAACAAGAAACAACCCTAAACCCCTAGCAACAAACACTAACAACCTAACAACAAACAACACTAAACCCCTAAGAAGAAACTAACCTAACCCTGTAACAACAAACAACCCTAACCACCTAACAACAAACAACCTTAACCCCCTAACAACAAACAACCCTAAACCCCTAACAACAAACAATCCTAACCCCCTAACAACCAACAACGCACACCCCCTATCCACAAACAACACTAACACCCTAACCACAAACAACACTAACCCCGTAAGAACAAACAACACTAACCCCCTAACAACAAACAACACCAATACCCTAACAAGAAAAACTACTAAATCCCAACAAGAAACAACCCTTAACCCCTAACAACAAACACTAACCCCCTAACAACAAACAACCCTAAACCCCTAACAACAAACAACACTAACACCCTAAGAACAAAAACCAGTAAACTCCAACAAGAAACAACACTAAACCCCTAACAACAAACACTAACCCCCTAACAACAAACAACACTAAACCCCTAACAAGAAAATAACCTAACCCTCTAACAACAAACAGCCCTAACCCCCTAACAACAAACAACCTTAACCCCCTAACAACAAACAACCCTAAACCCCTAACAACAAACAATAATAACCCCCTAACAACCAACAACTCTCACACCCTAACCACAAACAACACTAACACCCTAACCACAAACAACACTAACCCCGTAAGAACAAACAACACTAACCCCCTAATCACAAACAACACTAACACCCTAACAACAAAAACTACTAAACCCCAACAAGAAGCAACCCTAAACCCCTAACAACAAACACTAACCCCCTAACAGCAAACAACACTAAACCCGTAAGAAGAAACTAACCTAACCCCGTAACAACAAACAACCCTAACCTCCTAACAACAAACAACCTTAAACCCCTAACAACAAACAACCCTAAACCCCTGAGAACAAACAACACTAACACCCTAACAACAAAAACCACTAAACCCCAAGAAGAAACAACACTAAACCCCTAACAACAAACACTAACCCCCTAACAACAAACAACACTAAACCCCTAACAAGAAACTAACCTAACCCTGTAACAACAAACAACCCTAACCTCCTAACAAAAAACAACCTTAACCTCCTAACAAACAACAACACTAACCCCCTAACCACAAACAACACTAACACCCTAACCACAAACAACACTAACCCCGCAAAAACAAACAACACTAACCCCCTATCAACAAACAACACTAACACCCTAACAACAAAAACTACTAAACCCCAACAAGAAACAACCCTAAACCCCTAACAACAAACACTAACCCCCTAACAACAAACAACACTAAACCCCTAACAAGAAACTAACCTAACCACGTAACAACAAACAACCCTAACCTCCTAACAACAAACAACCCTAAACCCCTAACAACAAACACTAACACCCTAACAACAAAAACCACTAAACCCCAACAAGAAACAACACTAAACCCCTAACAACAAACACTAACACCCTAACAACAAGCAACACTAAACCCCTAACAACAAACACTAACCCCCTAACAACAAACAACACTAAACCCCTAACAAGAAACTAACCTAACCCTGTAACAACAAACAACCCTAACCTCCTAACAACAAACAACACTAACCCCCTAACAAACAACAACACTAACCCCCTAACCACAAACAACACTAACACCCTAACAACAAAAACTACTAAACCCCAACAAGAAACAACCCTAAACCGCTAACAACAAACACTAACCCCCTAACAAAAACAACACTAAACCCCTAACAAGAAACTAACCTAACCCCGTAACAACAAACAACCCTAACCTCCTAACAACAAACAACCTTAAACCCCTAACAACAAACAACCCTAAACCCCTATCAACAAACAACACTAACACCCTAACAACAAAAACCACTAAACCCCAAAAAGAAACAACACTAAACCCCTAACAACAAACACTAACCCCCTAACAGCAAACAACACTAAACCCCTAACAAGAAACTAACCGAACCCCGTAACAACAAACAACCCTAACCTCCTAACAACAAACAACCTTAACCCCCTAACAACAAACAACCCTAAACCCCTAACAACAAACAATCCTAACACCCTAACAACCACCAACGCTCATCCTCTAACCACAAACAACACTAACACCCTAACCACAAACAACACAAACCCCGTAAGAACAAACAACACTAACCCCCTAACAACAAACAACACTAACACCCTAACAAAAAAAACTACTAAACCCCAACAAGAAACAACCCTAAACCCCTAACAACAAACACTAACCCCCTAACAACAAACAACACTAAACACCTAACAAGAAAATAACCTACCTCCGTAACAACAAACAACCCTAACCTCCTAACAACAAACAACCCTAAACCCCTAACAACAAACAACCCTAACCTTCTAACAACAAACAACCCTAACCACCTAACAAACAACAACACTAACCCCCTAACCACAAACAACACTAACACCCTAACAACAAAAACTACTGAACCCCAACAAGAAACAACACTAAACCCCTAACAACAAACACTAACCCCCTAACAACAAACAACACTAAACCCCTAACAAGAAACTAACCTAACCCTGTAACAACAAACAACCCTAACCTCCTAACAACAAACAACCCTAACCCCCTAACAAACAACAACACTAAGCCCCTAACCACAAACAACACTAACACCCTAACAACTAAAACTACTAAACCCCAACAAGAAACAACCCTAAACCCCTAACAACAAACACTAACCCCCTAACAACAAACAACACTAAACCCCTAACAAGAAACTAACCTAACCCCGTAACAACAAACAACCCTAACCTCCTAACAACAAACAACCTTAAACCCCTAACAACAAACAACACTAAACCCCTATCAACAAACAACATTAACACCCTAACAACAAAAACCACTAAACCCCAACAAGAAACAACACTAAACCCCTAACAACAAACACTAACCCCCTAACAGCAAACAACACTAAACCCCTAACAAGAAACTAACCTAACCCTGTAACAACAAACAACCCTAAACTCCTAACAACAAACAACCTTAACCCCCTAACAACATACAACCCTAAACCCCTAACAACAAACAATCCTAACCCCCTAACAACCAACAACGCTCATCCTCTAACCACAAACAACACTAACACCCTAATCACAAACAACACAAACCCCGTAAGAACAAACAAAACTAACCCCCTAACAACAAACAACACTAACACCCTAACAACAAAAACTACTAAACCCCAACAAGAAACAACCCTAAGCCCCTAACAACAAACACTAACCCCCTAACAACAAACAACACTAAACCCCTAACAAGAAACTAACCTAACCCTGTAAAAACAAACAACCCTAACCTCCTAACAACAAACAACCCTAACCCCCTAACAAACAACAACACTAACCCCCTAACCACAAACAACACAAACACCCTAACAACAAAAACCACTAAAGCCCACCAAGAAACAACCCTAAACCCCTAAATACAAACAACACTAAACCCCTAACCACAAACAACACTAACAACCTAACAACAAAAACCACTAAACCTCAAAAAGAAATAACCCGAAACCCCTATATAGAAACAACACTAACCACCTAACAACAACCCTAACCCCCTAACAACAAACAACCCTAACCCCCAACAACAAAGTACTCTAATCCACTAACAACAATCAACCCTAAGCCCCTAACAACAAAGAACCCTAACTCTCTAACAAGAAACGACACTAACCCCCTAACAACAAAAAACACTAACCCCCTAACAACAAACACCAATAACCCCCTAACAACAATCCTAACAACCTAACAACAAACAACACTAACCCCCTAAAAATAAACTACTCTAAACCCCTAACAACAAACAACCCTAACCCCCTAACAGCAAGCAACCCTAAACCCCTAACAACAAACAACCCTAACCTTCTAACAACAAACAACCCTAACCCCCTAACAAACAACAACACTAACCCCCTAACCGCAAACAACACTAACACCCTAACAACAAAAACTACTAAACCCCAACAAGAAACAACCCTAAACCCCTAACAACAAACACTAACCCCCTAACAACAAACAACACTATACCCCTAACAAGAAACTAACCTAACCTGTAACAACAAACAACCCTAACCTCTAACAACAAACAACCTTAACCCCCTAACAACAAACAACCCTAAACCCCTAACAACAAACAATCCTAAAACCCTAACAACCAACAACGCTCACCCCCTAACCACAAACAACACTAACACCCTAACCACAATCAACACTAACCCCGTAAGAACAAACAACACTAACCCCCTAACAACAAACACTAACACCCTAACAACAAAAACTACTAAACCCCAACAAGAAACAACCCTAAACCCCTAACAACAAACACTAACCCCCTAACAACAAACAACACTAACACCCTAACAACAAAAACCACTAAACCAGAACAAGAAACAACACTAAACCCCTAACAACAAACACTATCACCCTAATAACAAACAACACCAAACCCCTAACAAGAAACTAACCTAACCCTGTAACAACAAACAACCCTAACCTCCTAACAAGAAACAACCTTAACCCCCTAAGAAGAAACAACCCTAAACCCCTAACAACAAACAATCCTAACCCCTTAACAACCAACAACGCCGACCCCCTAACCACAAACAACACTAACACCCTAACCACAAACAACACTAACCCCGTAAGAACAAACAACACTAACCCCCTAACCACAAACAACACTAACACCCTAACAACAAAAACTACTAAACCCCAACAAGAAACAACCCTAAACCCCTAACAACAAACACTAACCCCCTAACAACAAACAACACTAAACCCCTAACAAGAAACTAACCTAACCCCGTAACAACAAACAACCCTAACCTCCTAACAACAAACAACCTTAAACCCCTAACAACAAACAACCCTAACCACCTAACCAACAACAACACTAACCCCCTAACACCAAACAGCACTAAACCCCTAACAAGAAACTAACCTAACCCTGTAACAACAAACAGCCCTAACCTCCTAACAACAAACAATCCTAACCCCCTAACAAACAACAACACTAACCCCCTAACCACAAACAACTCTAACACCCTAACAACAAAAACTACTAAACCCCAACAAGAAACAACCCTAAACCCCTAACAACAAACACTAACAACCTAACAACAAACAACACTAAACCCCTAACAAGAAAATAACCTAACCCCGTAACAACAAACAACCCTAACCTCCTAACAGCAAACAACCTTAAACCCCTAACAACAAACAACCCTAAACCCCTAACAACAAACAACACTATCACCGAACAACAAAAACCACAAAAACCCCAACAAGAAACAACACTAAACCCCTAACAACAAACACTAACCCCCTAACCACAAACAACACTAAACCCCTAACAAGAAACTAACCTACCCCTGTAACAACAAACAACCCTAACCTCCTAACAACAAACAACCTTAACCCCCTAACAACAAAGAACCCTAAACCCCCGACAACAAACAATCCCAACCCCCTAACAACAAACAACGCTCACCCCCCAACCACAAACAACACTAACACCCTAACCACAAACAACACTAACCCCGAAAGAACAAACAACACTAACCCCCTAACAACAAACAAGACTAACACCCTAACAACAAAAACTACTAAACCCCAACAAGAAACATCACTAAACCCCTAACAACAAACCCTAATCCCCTAACAACAAACAACACTAAACCCCTAACAAGAAACTAACCTAACCCCGTAACAACAAACAACCCTAACCTCCTAACAACAAACAACCTTAAACCCCTAACAACAAACAACCCTAAACCCCTAACAACAAACAACACTAACACCCTAACAACAAAAACCACTAAACCCCAACAAGAAAAAACACTAAACCCCTAACAACAAACACTAACCCCCTAACAACAAACAACACTAAACCCCTAACAAGAAACTAACCTAACCCTGTAACAACAAACAACCCTAACCTCCTAACAACAAACAACCTTAACCTCCTAACAACAAACAACCCTAAACCCCTAAAAACAAACAATCCTAACCCCCTAACACCCAACAACGCTCAACCTCTAACCACAAACAGCACTGACACCCTAACCACAAACAACACTAACCCCGAAAGAACAAACAACATTAACCCCCTAACAACAAACAACACTAACACCCTAGCAACAAAAACCACTAAACCCCAACAAGAAACAACACTAAACCCCTAACAACAAACACTAACCCCCTAACAACCAACAACACTAAGCCCCTAACAAGAAACTAACCTAACCCCTAACAACAAACACCCCTAAACCCCTAACAACAAACAAGACTAACACCCTAGCAACAAAAAACACTAAACCCCAACAAGAAACAACAGTAAACCCCTAACAACAAACACTAACCCCCTAACGACAAACAACACTAAACCCCTAGCAAGAAACTAACCTAACCCCGTAACAACAAAGAACCCTAACCTCCTAACAACAAACAACCTTAAACCCCTAACAACAATCAACACTAACACCCTAACAACAAAAACCACTAAACCCCAACAAGAAACAACACTAAACCCCTAGCAACAAACACTAACAACCTAACAACAAACAACACTAAACCCCTAAGAAGAAACTAACCTAACCCTGTAACAACAAACAACCCTAACCACCTAACAACAAACAACCTTAACCCCCTAACAACAAACAACCCTAAACCCCTAACAACAAACAATCCTAACCCCCTAACAACCAACAACGCACACCCCCTATCCACAAACAACACTAACACCCTAACCACAAACAACACTAACCCCGTAAGAACAAACAACACTAACCCCCTAACAACAAACAACACCAATACCCTAACAAGAAAAACTACTAAATCCCAACAAGAAACAACCCTTAACCCCTAACAACAAACACTAACCCCCTAACAACAAACAACCCTAAACCCCTAACAACAAACAACACTAACACCCTAAGAACAAAAACCAGTAAACTCCAACAAGAAACAACACTAAACCCCTAACAACAAACACTAACCCCCTAACAACAAACAACACTAAACCCCTAACAAGAAAATAACCTAACCCTCTAACAACAAACAGCCCTAACCCCCTAACAACAAACAACCTTAACCCCCTAACAACAAACAACCCTAAACCCCTAACAACAAACAATAATAACCCCCTAACAACCAACAACTCTCACACCCTAACCACAAACAACACTAACACCCTAACCACAAACAACACTAACCCCGTAAGAACAAACAACACTAACCCCCTAATCACAAACAACACTAACACCCTAACAACAAAAACTACTAAACCCCAACAAGAAGCAACCCTAAACCCCTAACAACAAACACTAACCCCCTAACAGCAAACAACACTAAACCCGTAACAAGAAACTAACCTAACCCCGTAACAACAAACAACCCTAACCTCCTAACAACAAACAACCTTAAACCCCTAACAACAAACAACCCTAAACCCCTGACAACAAACAACACTAACACCCTAACAACAAAAACCACTAAACCCCAAGAAGAAACAACACTAAACCCCTAACAACAAACACTAACCCCCTAACAACAAACAACACTAAACCCCTAACAAGAAACTAACCTAACCCTGTAACAACAAACAACCCTAACCTCCTAACAAAAAACAACCTTAACCTCCTAACAAACAACAACACTAACCCCCTAACCACAAACAACACTAACACCCTAACCACAAACAACACTAACCCCGCAAAAACAAACAACACTAACCCCCTATCAACAAACAACACTAACACCCTAACAACAAAAACTACTAAACCCCAACAAGAAACAACCCTAAACCCCTAACAACAAACACTAACCCCCTAACAACAAACAACACTAAACCCCTAACAAGAAACTAACCTAACCACGTAACAACAAACAACCCTAACCTCCTAACAACAAACAACCCTAAACCCCTAACAACAAACACTAACACCCTAACAACAAAAACCACTAAACCCCAACAAGAAACAACACTAAACCCCTAACAACAAACACTAACACCCTAACAACAAACAACACTAAACCCCTAACAACAAACACTAACCCCCTAACAACAAACAACACTAAACCCCTAACAAGAAACTAACCTAACCCTGTAACAACAAACAACCCTAACCTCCTAACAACAAACAACACTAACCCCCTAACAAACAACAACACTAACCCCCTAACCACAAACAACACTAACACCCTAACAACAAAAACTACTAAACCCCAACAAGAAACAACCCTAAACCGCTAACAACAAACACTAACCCCCTAACAAAAACAACACTAAACCCCTAACAAGAAACTAACCTAACCCCGTAACAACAAACAACCCTAACCTCCTAACAACAAACAACCTTAAACCCCTAACAACAAACAACCCTAAACCCCTATCAACAAACAACACTAACACCCTAACAACAAAAACCACTAAACCCCAAAAAGAAACAACACTAAACCCCTAACAACAAACACTAACCCCCTAACAGCAAACAACACTAAACCCCTAACAAGAAACTAACCGAACCCCGTAACAACAAACAACCCTAACCTCCTAACAACAAACAACCTTAACCCCCTAACAACAAACAACCCTAAACCCCTAACAACAAACAATCCTAACACCCTAACAACCACCAACGCTCATCCTCTAACCACAAACAACACTAACACCCTAACCACAAACAACACAAACCCCGTAAGAACAAACAACACTAACCCCCTAACAACAAACAACACTAACACCCTAACAAAAAAAACTACTAAACCCCAACAAGAAACAACCCTAAACCCCTAACAACAAACACTAACCCCCTAACAACAAACAACACTAAACACCTAACAAGAAAATAACCTACCTCCGTAACAACAAACAACCCTAACCTCCTAACAACAAACAACCCTAAACCCCTAACAACAAACAACCCTAACCTTCTAACAACAAACAACCCTAACCACCTAACAAACAACAACACTAACCCCCTAACCACAAACAACACTAACACCCTAACAACAAAAACTACTGAACCCCAACAAGAAACAACACTAAACCCCTAACAACAAACACTAACCCCCTAACAACAAACAACACTAAACCCCTAACAAGAAACTAACCTAACCCTGTAACAACAAACAACCCTAACCTCCTAACAACAAACAACCCTAACCCCCTAACAAACAACAACACTAAGCCCCTAACCACAAACAACACTAACACCCTAACAACTAAAACTACTAAACCCCAACAAGAAACAACCCTAAACCCCTAACAACAAACACTAACCCCCTAACAACAAACAACACTAAACCCCTAACAAGAAACTAACCTAACCCCGTAACAACAAACAACCCTAACCTCCTAACAACAAACAACCTTAAACCCCTAACAACAAACAACACTAAACCCCTATCAACAAACAACATTAACACCCTAACAACAAAAACCACTAAACCCCAACAAGAAACAACACTAAACCCCTAACAACAAACACTAACCCCCTAACAGCAAACAACACTAAACCCCTAACAAGAAACTAACCTAACCCTGTAACAACAAACAACCCTAAACTCCTAACAACAAACAACCTTAACCCCCTAACAACATACAACCCTAAACCCCTAACAACAAACAATCCTAACCCCCTAACAACCAACAACGCTCATCCTCTAACCACAAACAACACTAACACCCTAATCACAAACAACACAAACCCCGTAAGAACAAACAAAACTAACCCCCTAACAACAAACAACACTAACACCCTAACAACAAAAACTACTAAACCCCAACAAGAAACAACCCTAAGCCCCTAACAACAAACACTAACCCCCTAACAACAAACAACACTAAACCCCTAACAAGAAACTAACCTAACCCTGTAAAAACAAACAACCCTAACCTCCTAACAACAAACAACCCTAACCCCCTAACAAACAACAACACTAACCCCCTAACCACAAACAACACAAACACCCTAACAACAAAAACCACTAAAGCCCACCAAGAAACAACCCTAAACCCCTAAATACAAACAACACTAAACCCCTAACCACAAACAACACTAACAACCTAACAACAAAAACCACTAAACCTCAAAAAGAAATAACCCGAAACCCCTATATAGAAACAACACTAACCACCTAACAACAACCCTAACCCCCTAACAACAAACAACCCTAACCCCCAACAACAAAGTACTCTAATCCACTAACAACAATCAACCCTAAGCCCCTAACAACAAAGAACCCTAACTCTCTAACAAGAAACGACACTAACCCCCTAACAACAAAAAACACTAACCCCCTAACAACAAACACCAATAACCCCCTAACAACAATCCTAACAACCTAACAACAAACAACACTAACCCCCTAAAAATAAACTACTCTAAACCCCTAACAACAAACAACCCTAACCCCCTAACAGCAAGCAACCCTAAACCCCTAACAACAAACAACCCTAACCTTCTAACAACAAACAACCCTAACCCCCTAACAAACAACAACACTAACCCCCTAACCGCAAACAACACTAACACCCTAACAACAAAAACTACTAAACCCCAACAAGAAACAACCCTAAACCCCTAACAACAAACACTAACCCCCTAACAACAAACAACCCTAAACCCCTAACAACAAACAATCCTAAAACCCTAACAACCAACAACGCTCACCCCCTAACCACAAACAACACTAACACCCTAACCACAATCAACACTAACCCCGTAAGAACAAACAACACTAACCCCCTAACAACAAACACTAACACCCTAACAACAAAAACTACTAAACCCCAACAAGAAACAACCCTAAACCCCTAACAACAAACACTAACCCCCTAACAACAAACAACACTAACACCCTAACAACAAAAACCACTAAACCACAACAAGAAACAACACTAAACCCCTAACAACAAACACTATCACCCTAATAACAAACAACACCAAACCCCTAACAAGAAACTAACCTAACCCTGTAACAACAAACAACCCTAACCTCCTAACAAGAAACAACCTTAACCCCCTAAGAAGAAACAACCCTAAACCCCTAACAACAAACAATCCTAACCCCTTAACAACCAACAACGCCGACCCCCTAACCACAAACAACACTAACACCCTAACCACAAACAACACTAACCCCGTAAGAACAAACAACACTAACCCCCTAACCACAAACAACACTAACACCCTAACAACAAAAACTACTAAACCCCAACAAGAAACAACCCTAAACCCCTAACAACAAACACTAACCCCCTAACAACAAACAACACTAAACCCCTAACAAGAAACTAACCTAACCCCGTAACAACAAACAACCCTAACCTCCTAACAACAAACAACCTTAAACCCCTAACAACAAACAACCCTAACCACCTAACCAACAACAACACTAACCCCCTAACACCAAACAGCACTAAACCCCTAACAAGAAACTAACCTAACCCTGTAACAACAAACAGCCCTAACCTCCTAACAACAAACAATCCTAACCCCCTAACAAACAACAACACTAACCCCCTAACCACAAACAACTCTAACACCCTAACAACAAAAACTACTAAACCCCAACAAGAAACAACCCTAAACCCCTAACAACAAACACTAACAACCTAACAACAAACAACACTAAACCCCTAACAAGAAAATAACCTAACCCCGTAACAACAAACAACCCTAACCTCCTAACAGCAAACAACCTTAAACCCCTAACAACAAACAACCCTAAACCCCTAACAACAAACAACACTATCACCGAACAACAAAAACCACAAAAACCCCAACAAGAAACAACACTAAACCCCTAACAACAAACACTAACCCCCTAACCACAAACAACACTAAACCCCTAACAAGAAACTAACCTACCCCTGTAACAACAAACAACCCTAACCTCCTAACAACAAACAACCTTAACCCCCTAACAACAAAGAACCCTAAACCCCCGACAACAAACAATCCCAACCCCCTAACAACAAACAACGCTCACCCCCCAACCACAAACAACACTAACACCCTAACCACAAACAACACTAACCCCGAAAGAACAAACAACACTAACCCCCTAACAACAAACAAGACTAACACCCTAACAACAAAAACTACTAAACCCCAACAAGAAACATCACTAAACCCCTAACAACAAACACTAATCCCCTAACAACAAACAACACTAAACCCCTAACAAGAAACTAACCTAACCCCGTAACAACAAACAACCCTAACCTCCTAACAACAAACAACCTTAAACCCCTAACAACAAACAACCCTAAACCCCTAACAACAAACAACACTAACACCCTAACAACAAAAACCACTAAACCCCAACAAGAAAAAACACTAAACCCCTAACAACAAACACTAACCCCCTAACAACAAACAACACTAAACCCCTAACAAGAAACTAACCTAACCCTGTAACAACAAACAACCCTAACCTCCTAACAACAAACAACCTTAACCTCCTAACAACAAACAACCCTAAACCCCTAAAAACAAACAATCCTAACCCCCTAACACCCAACAACGCTCAACCTCTAACCACAAACAGCACTGACACCCTAACCACAAACAACACTAACCCCGAAAGAACAAACAACATTAACCCCCTAACAACAAACAACACTAACACCCTAGCAACAAAAACCACTAAACCCCAACAAGAAACAACACTAAACCCCTAACAACAAACACTAACCCCCTAACAACCAACAACACTAAGCCCCTAACAAGAAACTAACCTAACCCCTAACAACAAACACCCCTAAACCCCTAACAACAGACAAGACTAACACCCTAGCAACAAAAAACACTAAACCCCAACAAGAAACAACAGTAAACCCCTAACAACAAACACTAACCCCCTAACGACAAACAACACTAAACCCCTAGCAAGAAACTAACCTAACCCCGTAACAACAAAGAACCCTAACCTCCTAACAACAAACAACCTTAAACCCCTAACAACAATCAACACTAACACCCTAACAACAAAAACCACTAAACCCCAACAAGAAACAACACTAAACCCCTAACAACAAACACTAACCCCCTAACAACAAACAACACTAAACCCCTAACAAGAAACTAACCTAACCCTGTAACAACAAACAACCCTAACCTCCTAACAACAAACAACCTTAACCCCCTAAAAACAAACAACCCTAAACCCCTAACAACAAACAATCCTAACCCCGTAACAACCAACAACGCTCACCCCCTAACCACAAACAACACTAACACCCTAACCACAAACAACACTAACCCCGTAAGAACAAACAACACTAACCCCCTAACCACAAACAACACTAACACCCTAACAACAAAAACCACTAAACCTCAAAAAGAAACAACCCGAAACCCCTAAATAGAAACAACACTAACCAGCTAACAACAACCCTAACCCCCTAACAACAAACAACCCTAACCCCCAACAACAAACTACTATAACCCACTAACAACAAACAACCCTAAGCCCCTAACAACAAAGAACCCTAACTCTCTAACAAGAATCAACACTAACCCCCTAACAACAAAAAACACTAACCCCCTAACAACAAACACCACTAACCCCCTAACAACAAACACCACTAACCCCCTAACAACAATCCTAACAACCTAACAACAAACAACACTAACCCCCTAAAAATAAACTACTCTAAACCCCTAACAACAAACAACCCTAACCCCCTAACAACAAACAACACTAAACCCCTAACAACAAACAACCCTAACCTTCTAACAACAAACAACCCTAACCCCCTAACAAACAACAACACTAACCCCCTAACCACAAACAACACTAACACCCTAACAACAAAAACTACTAAACCCCAACAAGAAACAACCCTAAACCCCTAACAACAAACACTAACCCCCTAACAACAAACAACACTAAACCCCTAACAAGAAACTAACCTAACCCCGTAACAACAAACAACCCTAACCTCCTAACAACAAACAACCTTAAACCCCTAACAACAAACAACCCTAAACCCCTAACAAGAAACAGCACTAACACCCTAACAACAAAAACCACCAAACCCCAACAAGAAACAACACTAAACCCCTAACAACAAACACTAACCCCCTAACAACAACAACACTAACCCCCAAAAACGGACAACACTAACACCCTAACAACAAACACTACTAAACCCCAACTAGGAACAACCCTAAAGCCCTAACAACAAACAACACTAACCCCCTAACAACAAACAACCCTAAACCCCTAACATCAAAGAACACTAACACCCTAACAACAAACAACCCTAACGCCCTAACAACAAACAACACTAACCCCCGAACAGCAAACAACCCTAAACCCTAAAAACCAGAAACACTAACCCACTAACAACAAACAACCCTAACCCACTAAGAACAAACAACCCTAACACCCTAACAGCAAACAACCTTAAACCTCTAACAACAAACAACCCTAAACCCCTAACAACAAACAATCCTAACACCCTAACAACCAACAACACTCACCCCCTAACCACAAACAACACTAACACCCTAACCACAAACAACACTAACCCCGTAAGAACAAACAACACTAACCCCCTAACAACAAACAACACTAACACCCTAACAACAAAAACCACTAAAGCCCAACAAGAAACAACACTAAACCAATAAATACAAACAACACTAACCCCCTAACAACAAACAACACCAACACCCTAACAAGAAAAACTACTAAACCCCAACAAGAAACAACCCTAAACCCCTAACTACAAACACTAACCCCCTAACAACAAACAACACTAAACCCCTAACAAGAAACTAACCTAACCCCGTAACAACAAACAACCCTAACCTCCTAACAACAAACAACCTTAAACCCCTAACAACAAACAACCCTAAACCCCTAACAACAAACAACACTAACACCCTAACAACAAAAACCACAAAACGCCACCAAGAAACAACACTAAACCCCTAACAACAAACACTAACCCCCTAACAACAAACAACACCAAACCCCTAACAAGAAACTAACCTAACCCTGTAACAACAAACAGCCCTAACCTCCTAAAAAACAAACAACCTTAACCCTCTAACAGCAAACAACCCTAAAAACCTAACAACAAACAATCCTAACCCCCTAACAACCAACAACGCTCACGCCCTAACCAAAAAAACACTAACCCTGTAAGAACAAACAACACTAACCCCCTAACAACAAACAACACTAAACCCCTAACAAGAAACTAACGTAACCCCGTAACAACAAACAACCCTAACCTCCTAACAACAAACAACCTTAAACCCCTAACAACAAACAACCCTAAACCCCTAACAACAATCAACACTAACCCCCTAACAACAAAAACCAGTAAACCCCAACAAGAAACAACACTAAACCCCTAACAACAAACACTAACCCACTAACAACAAACAACCCTAAACCCCTAACAACAAACAATCCTAACCCCCTAACAACCAACAACACTCACCCCTAACCACAAACAACACTAACACCCTAACCACAAACAACACTAACCCCCTAACAACAAACACCACTAACCCCCTAACAACAATCCTAACAACCTAACAACAAACAACACTAACCCCCTAAAAATAAACTACTCTAAAACCCTAACGACAAACAACCCTAACCCCCTAACAACAAACAACCCTAAACCCCTAACAACAAACAACCCTAACCCCCTAACAAACAACAACACTAACCCCTTAACCACAAACAACACTAACACTCTAACAACAAAAACTACTAAACCCCAACAAGAAACAATCCTAAACCCCTAACAACAAACAATAAAACCCTAACAAGAAACTAACCTAACCCCGTAACAACAAACAACCCTAACCTCCTAACAACAAACAACCTTAAACCCCTAACAACAAACAACTCTAAACCCCTAACAACAAACAACACTAACACCCTAACAACAAAAACCACTAAACCCCTAACAAGAAAGTAACCTAACCCTGTAACAACAAACAACCCTAACCTCCTAACAACAAACAACCTTAACCCCCTAACAACAAACAACCCTAAACCCCTAACAACAAACAATCCTAACCCCCTAACAACCAACAACGCTCACCCCCTAACCACAAACAGCACTAACACCCTAACCACAAACAACACTAACCCCGTAAGAACGAACAACACTAACCCCCTAACAACAAACAACACTAACACCCTAACAACAAAAACTACTAAACCCCAAGAAGAAACAACCCTAAACCCCTAAAAACAAACACTAACCCCCTAACAACAAAAACCACTAACCCCCTAACAACAATCCTAACAACCTAACAACAAACAACACTAACCCCCTAAAAATAAACTACTCTAAACCCCTAACAACAAACAACACTAACCCACTAACAACAAACAACACTAACACCCTAACAACAAAGATCCCTAACAACCTAAAAACAAACAACACTAAGGCCCAACAACAAACAACACTAACCCTCTAACAACATCCCTAATCCCCTAACTACAAACAACACTAACCCACTAACAACAAACAACACTAACCCCCTAACAACAACAACAGTAACCCCCAAAAACGGACAACACTAACACCCTAACAACAAACACTACTAAATCCCAACTAGGAACAACCCTAACCCCCTAACAAAAACAACGCTAACCCCCTAACAACAAACAACCCTAAACCCCTAACATCAAAGAACACTAACACCCTAAGAACAAACAGCCCTAACGCCCTAACAACAAACAACACTAACCCCCGAACAGAAAACAACCCTAAACCCTAAGAACCAGAAACACTAACCCACTAACAACAAACAACCACAACCCACTAAGAACAAACAACCTTAACACCCTAACAACAAACAACCTTAAACCTCCAAAAACAAACAACCCTAAACCCCTAACAACAAACAATCCTAATCCCCTAACAACCAACAACACTCACCCCCTAACCACAAACAACACTAACACCCTAACGACAAACAACACTAACCCCGTAAGAACAAACAACACTAACCCCCTAACAACAAACAACACTAACACCCTAACAACAAAAACCACTAAAGCCCAACAAGAAAAAACCCTAAAACCCTAAATACAAACAACACTAACCCCCTAACAAAAACAACACCAACACCCTAACAACAAAAACTACTAAACCCCAACAAGAAACAACCCTAAACCCCTAACAACAAACACTAACCCCCTAACAACAAACAACACTAAACCCCTAACAAGAAACTTACCTAACCCCATAACAACAAACAACCCTAACCTCCTAACAAAAAACAACCTTAAACCCCTAACAACAAACAACCCTAAACCCCTAACAACAAACAACACTAACACCCTAACAACAAAAACCACTACACCCCAACAAGAAACAACACTAAACCCCTAACAACAAACACTAACCCCCTAACAACAAACAACACTAAACCCCTAACAGGAAACTAACCTAACCCTGCAACAACAAACAACCCTAACCTCCTAACAACAAACAACCCTAACCCCCTAACAAACAACAACACTAACCCCCTAACCACAAACAACACTAACACTCTAACAACAAAAACCACTAAACCCCAACAAGAAACAACCCGAAACCCCTAAATACAAACAACACTAACCACCTAACAACATCCCTAACCCCTAACAACAAACAACCCTAACCCCCAACAACAAACTACTCTAACCCACTAACAACAAACAACACTAAGCCCCTCAAAACAAAGAATCCTAACTCTCTAACAAGAAACAACACTAACCCCCTAACAACAAAAAACACTAACCCCCTAACAACAAACACCACTAACCGCCTAACAACAATCCTAACAACCTAACAACAAACAACACTAACCCCCTAAAAGTAAACTACTCTAAACCCCTAACAACAAACAACCCTAACCCCCTAACAACAAACAACCCTAAACCCCTAACAACAAACAACCCTAACCTTCTAACAACAAACAACCCTAACCCCCTAACAAACAACAACACTAACCCCCTAACCACAAACAACACTAACACCCTAACCACAAACAACACTAACCCCGTAAGAACAAACAACACTAACCCCCTAACAACAAACAACACTAACACCCTAACAACAAAAACCACTAAAGGCCAACAAGAAACAACCCTAAACCCCTAAATACAAACTACACTGACCCCCTAACCACAAAGAACACTAACTCCCTAACAACAAAAACCACTAAACCTCAAAAAGAAAAAACCCGAAACCCCTAAATAGAAACAACACTAACCACCTAACAACAAGCCTAACCCCCTAACAACAAACAACCCTAACCCCCAACAACAAACTACTCTAACCCACTAACAACAAACAAACCTAAGCCCCTAACAACAAGGAACCCTAACTCTCTAACAAGAAACAACACTAACCCCCTAACAACAAAAAATACTAACCCCCTAACAACAAACACCACTAACCCCCTAACAACAATCCTAACAACCTAACAACAAATAACACTAACCCCCTAAAAATAAACTACTCTGAACCCCTAACAACAAACAACCCTAACCCCCTAACAACAAACAACCCTAAACCCCTAAGAACAAACAACCCTAACCTTCTAACAACAAACAACCCTAACCCCCTAACAAACAACAACACTAACCCCCTAACCACAAACAACACTAACACCTTAACAACAAAAAATACTAAACCCCAACAAGAAACAACCCTGAACCCCTAACAACAAACACTAACCCCCTAACAACAAACTACACTAACCCCTTAACAAGAAACTAACCTAACCCCGTAACAACAAACAACCCTAACCTCCTAACAACAAACAACCTTAAACCCCTAACAACAAACAACCCTAAACCCCTAACAACAAACAACACTAACACCCTAACAACAAAAAACACTAAACCCCAACAAGAAAGAACACTAAACCCCTGACAACAAACACTAACCCCCTAAAAACAAACAACACTAAACCCCTAACAAGAAACTAACCTAACCCTGTAACAACAAACAACCCTAACCTCCTAACAACAAACAACCTTAACCCCCTAACAGCAAACAACCCTAAATCCCTAACAACAAACAATCCTAACCCCCTAACAACCAACAACGCTCACCCGCTAACCACAAACAGCACTAACACCCTAACCACAAACAACACTAACCCCGTAAGAACAAACAACACTAACCCCCTAACTACAAACAACACTAACACCCTAACAACAAAAACTACTAAACCCCAACAAGAAACAACCCTAAACCCCTAACAACAAACACTAACCCCCTAACAACAAACAACACTAAACACCTATCAAGAAACTAACTAAACCCCGTAACAACAAACAACCCTAACCTCCTAACAACAAACAACCCTAAACCCCGAACAACAAACAACCCTAAACCCCTAACAACAAACAACACTAACACCCTAACAACAAAAACCACTAAACTCCAACAAGAAACAACACTGAACCCATAACTACAAACACTAACCCCCTAACAACAAACAACACTAAACCCCTAACAAGAAACTAACCTAACCCCGTAACAACAAACAACCTTAACCTCCTTACAACAAACAACCCTAAACCCCTAACAAACAACAACACTAACACCCTAACCACAAACAACGCTAATACCCTAACAACAAAAACTACTAAACCCCAACAAGAAACAACCCTAAACCCCTAACAACAAACACTAACCCCCTAACAACAAACAACACTAAACCCCTAACAAGAAACTAACCTAACCCCGTAACAACAAAAAACAATAACATCCTAACAGCAAACAACCTTAAACCCCTAACAACAAACAGCCCTAAACCCCTAAAAACAAACAACACTAACACCCTAACAACAAAAACCACTAAACCCCAACAAGAAACAACTCTAAACCCCTAACAACAAACACTAACCCCCTAACAACAAACAACACTAAACCCCTAACAAGAAACTAACCTAACCCTGTAACAACAAACAACCCTAACCTCCTAACAACAAACAACCTTAAGCCCCTAACAACAAACAACCCTAAACCCCTAACAACAAACAATCCTAACCTCCTAACAACCAACAACGCATACCCCCTAACCACAAACAACACTAACACCCTAACCATAAACAACGCTAACCCCGTAAGAAAAACAACACTAACCCCCTAACAACAAACAACACTAACACCCTAACAACAAAAACTACTAAACCCCAACAAGAAACAACCCTAAACCCCTAACACCAAACACTAACCCCCTAACAACAAACAACACTAAACCCCTAACAAGAAACTAACCTAACCCCGTAACAACAAACAACCCTAACCTCCTAACATCAAACAACCATAAAACCCTAACAACAAACAACCCTAAACCCCTAACAACAAACACTAACACCCTAACAACAAAAAACACTAAACCCCAACAAGAAACAACATTAAACCCCTAACAACAAAAACTAACCCCCTAACAACAAACAACACTAAACCCCTAACAAGAAACTAACCTAACCCTGTAACAACAAACAACCCTAACCTCCTAACAACAAACAACCCTAACCCCCTAACAAACAACAACACTAACCCCCTAACCACAAACAACACTAACACCCCAACAACAAAAACTACTAAACCCCAACAAGAAACAACCCTAAACCCCTAACAACAAACACTAACCCCCTAACAACAAACAACACTAAACCACTAACAAGAAACTAACCTAACCCCGTAACAACAAACAACCCTAAACCCCTAAAAACAAACAATCCTAGCCCCCTAATAACCAACAACGCTCACCCCAACCACAAAAAAAACTAACACCCTAACCACAAACAACAGTAACCCCGTTAGAACAAACTACACTAACCCCTAACAACAAACAACACTAACACCCTAACAACAAAAACTACTAAACCCCAACAAGAAACAACCCTAAACTCCTAACAACAAACACTAACCCCCTAACAACAAACAACACTAAACCCCTAACAAGAAACTAACCTAACCCTGTAACAACAAACAACCCTAACCTCCTAACAACAAACAACCCTAAACCCCTAACAACAAACAACCCTAACCTTCTAACAACAAACAACCCTAACCCCCTAACAAACAACAACACTAACCCCCTAACAACAAACAACACTAACACCCTCACAACAAAAACCACTAAACCCCAACAAGAAACAACACTAAACCCCTCACAACAAACACTAACCCCCTAACAACAAACAACACTAAACCCCTAACAAGAAACTAACCTAACCCTGTAACAACAAACAACCCTAACCTCCTAACAACAAACAACCTTAAACCCCTAACAACAAACAACCCTAAACCCCTAGCAACAAAGAACACTAACACGCTAACAACAAAAAGCACTAAACCCCAACAAGAAACAACACTAAACCCCTAACAACAAACACTAACCCCCTAACAACAAACAACACTAAACTCCTAACAAGAAACTAACCTAACCCTGTAACAACAAACAACCCTAACCTCCTAACAACAATCAACCTTAACCCCTAACAACAAACAACCTTAAACCCCTAACAACAAAGAATCCTAACCCCCTAACAACCAACAACGCTCACCCCCTAACCACAAACAGCACTAACACCCTAACCACAAACAAAACTAACCCCGTAAGAACAAACAACACTAACCCCCTAACAACAAACAACACTAACACCCTAACAAGAAAAACTACTAAACCCCAACAAGAAAGAACCCTAAACCCCTAACAGCAAACACTAACCCCCTAACAACAAACAACACTAAACCCCTAACAAGAAACTAACCTAACCCCGTAACAACAAACAACCCTATCCTCCTAACAACAAACAACCTTAAACCCCTAACAACAAACAACCCTAAACCCCTAACAACAATCAACAATAACACCCTAACAACAAAAACCACTAAACCCCAACAAGAAACAACACTAAACCCCTAACAACAAACACTAACCCCCTAACAACAAACAACACTAAACCCCTAACAAGAAACTAACCTAACCCTGTAACAACAAACAATCCTAACCTCCTAACAACAAACAACCTTAACCCCCTAACAAGAAACAACCCTAAACCCCTAACAACAAACAATCCTAACCCCCTAACAACCAACAACGCTCACCCCCTAACCACAAACAACGCTAACACCCTAACCACAAACAACACTAACCCCGTAAGAACAAACAACACTAACCCCCTAATCACAAACAACACTAACACCCTAACAAAAAAACTACTAAACCTCAACAAGAAACAACACTAAACCCCTAACAACAAACACTAACCCCCTAACAACAAACAACACTAAACCCCTAACAAGAAACTAACCTAACCCCGTAACAACAAACAACCCTAACCTCCTAACAACAAACAACCTTAAACCCCTAACAACAAACAAACCTAAACCCCTAACAACAAACAACACTAACACCCTAACAACAAAAACCACTAAACCCCAACAAGAAACAACACTAAACCCCTAACAAAAAACACTAACCCCCTAACAACAAACAACACTAAACCCCTAACAAGAAACTAACCTAACTCTGTAACAACAAACAACCCTAATCTCCTAACAACAAACAACCTTAAACCCCTAACAACAAACAACCCTAAGCCCCTAACCACAAAGAACACTAACACCCTAACAACAAAAAACATTACCCCCAACAAGAAACAACAATAAACCCCTAACAACAAACACTAAACCCCTAACAACAAACAACCCTAAACCCCTAACAACAAACAATCCTAACCCCCTAACAACAAACAACCCTAAACCCCTAACAACAAACAACCCTAACCTTCTAACAACAACCCTAACCCCCTAACAAACAACAACACTAACCCCCAAACCACAAACAACACTAACACCCTAACAACAAAAACTACTAAACCTCAACAAGAAACAACCCTAAACCCCTAAGAACAAACACTAACCCCCTAACAACAAACAACACTAAACCCCTAACAAGAAACTAATGTAACCCCGTAACAACAAACAACCCTAACCTCCTAACAACACACAACCTTAAACCCCAAACAACAAACAATCCTAACCCCCAACAACCAACAAAGCTCACCCCCTAACCACAAACAACACTATCACCCTAACCACAAACAATACTAACCCCGTAAGAACAAACAACACTAACCCCCTAACCACAAACAACACTAACACCCTAACAACAAAAACTACTAAACCCCAACAAGAAACAACCCTAAACCCCTAACAACAAACACTAACCCCCAACAACAAACAACACTAAATCCCTAACAAGAAACTAACCTAACCCTGTAACAACAAACAACCCTAACCTCCTAACAACAAACAACCTTAAACCCCTAACAACAAACAACCCTAAACCCCTAACAGCAAATATTAACACCCTAACAACAAAAACCAGTAAACCCCAACAAGAAACAACACTAAACCCCTAACAACAAACACTAACCCCTAACAACAAACACGACTAAACCCCTAACAAGAAACTAACCTAACCCTGTAACAACAAACAACCCTAACCTCCTAACAACAAAGAACCTTAACCCCCTAACAACAAACAACCCTAAACCCCTAACAACAAACAATCCTAACCCCCTAACAACCAACAACGCACACCCCCTAACCACCAACAACACTAACACCCTAACCACACACAACACTAACCCCGTAAGAACAAACAACACTAAGCCCCTAACCACAAACAACACTAACACCCTAACAACAAAAACCACTAAAACCCAACAAGAAACAACAATAAACCCCTAACAACAAACACTAAACCCCTAACAACAAACAACACTAAACCCCTAACAAGAAACTAACCTAACCCTGTAACAACAAACAACCCTAACGTCCTAACAACAAACAACCTTGACCCCCTAACAACAAACAACCTTAAACCCCTAACAACAAACAATCCTAACCCCCTAACAACCAACAACGCTCACCCCCTAACCACAAACAACACTAACCCCGTAAGAACAAACAACACTAACCCCCTAACAACAAACAACACTAACACCCTAACAACAAAAAATACTAAACCCCAACAAGAAACAACCCTAAACCCCTAACAACAAACACTAACCCCCTAACAACAAACAACACTAAACACCTAACAAGAAACTAACCTAACCCCGTAACAACAAACAACCCTGACCTCCTAACAACAAACAACCTTAAACCCCTAACAACAAACAACCCTAAACCCCTAACAACAAACAACACTAACACCCTAACAACAAAAACCACTAAACCCCAACAAGAAATAGCACTAAACCCCTAACAACAAACACTAACCCCCTAACAACAAACAACACTAAACCCCTAACAAGAAACTAACCTAACCCCGTAACAACAAACAACCCTAACCTCCTAACAACAAACAACCTTAAACCCCTAACAACAAACAACCCTAAACCCCTAACAACAAAAATTAACACCCTAACAACAAAAACCAGTAAAACCCAACAAGAAACAACCCTAAACCCCTAACAACAAACACTAACCCCCTAACAACAAACAACACTAAACCCCTAACAACAAACAATCCTAACCGCCTAACAACCAACAACGCTCACCCGCTAACCACAAACAACACTAACACCATAACCACAAACAACACTAACCCCGTAAGAACAAACAACACTAACCCCCTAACAACAAACAACACTAACACCCTAACAACAAAAACTACTAAACCCCAACAAGAAACAACCCTAAACCCCTAACAACAAACACTAACCCCCTAACAACAAACAACACTAAAACCCTAACAAGAAACTAACCTATCCCCGTAACAACAAACAACCCTAACCGCCTAAAAACAAACAACCTTAAACCCCTAACAACAAACAACCCTAAACCCCTAACAACAAACAACACTAACACCCTCACAACAAAAACCACTAAACCCCAACAAGAAACAACACTAAACCCCGAACAACAAACCCTAACCCCCTGACAACAAACAACACTAAACCCCTAACAAGAAACTAACCTAACCCTGTAACAACAAACAACCCTAACCTCCTAACAACAAACAACCCTAACCCCCTAACAAACAACAACACTAAGCCCCTAACCACAAACAGCACTAACACCCTAACAACAAAAACAACTAAACCCCAACAAGAAACAACCCTAAACCCCTAACACCAAACACTAACCCCCTAAAAACAAGCAATACAAAACCCCTAACAAGAAACTAACCTAAACCCGTAACAACAAAAAACAATAACATCCTAACAGCAAACAACCTTAAACCCCTAACAACAAACAGCCCTAAACCCCTAACAACAAACAACACTAACACCCTAACAACAAAAACCACTAAACCCCAACAAGAAACAACTCTAAACCCCTAACAACAAACACTAACCCCCTAACAACAAACAACCCTAAACCCCTAACAACAAACAATCCTAACCTCCTAACAACCAACAACGCATTCCCCCTAACCACAAACAACCCTAAACCCCTAACAACAAACAACCCTAACCTCCTAACAACAAACAACCTTAACCCCCTAAGAACAAACAACCCTAAACCCCTAACAACAAACAATCCTAACCTCCTAACAACCAACAACGCATACCCCCTAACCACAAACAACACTAACACCCTAACCACAAACAACACTAACCCCGTAAGAACAAACAACACTAACCCCCTAACAACAAACAACACTAACACCCTAACAACAAAAACTACTAAACCCCAACAAGAAACAACACTAAACCCCTAACACCAAACACTAACCCCCTAACAACAAACAACACTAAACCCCTAACAAGAAACTAACCTAACCCCGTAACAACAAACAACCCTAACCTCCTAACATCAAACAACCATAAACCCCTAACAACAAACAACCCTAAACCCCTAACAACAAACACTAACACCCTAACAACAAAAAACACTAAACCCCAACAAGAAACATTAAACCCCTAACAACAAACACTAACCCCCTAACAAGAAACAACGCTAAACCCCTAACAAGAAACTAACCTAACCCTGTAACAACAAACAACCCTAACCTCCTAACAACAAACAACCCTAACCCCCTAACAAACAACAACACTAACCCCCTAACCACAAACAACACTAACACCCCAACAACAAAAACTACTAAACCCCAACAAGAAACAACCCTAAACCCCTAACAACAAACACTAACCCCCTAACAACAAACAACACTAAACCAGTAACAAGAAACTAACCTAACCCCGTAACAACAAACAATCCTAAACCCCTAACAACAAACAATCCTAACCCCCTAATAACCAACAACGCTCACCCCCAACCACAAAAAAAACTAACACCCTAACCACAAACAACAGTAACCCCGTTAGAACAAAATACACTAACCCCTAACAACAAACAACACTAACACCCTAACAACAAAAACTACTAAACCCCAACAAGAAACAACCCTAAACCCCTAACAACAAACACTAACCCCCTAACAACAAACAACACTAAACCCCTAACAAGAAACTAACCTAACCCTGTAACAACAAACACCCCTAACCTCCTAACAACAAACAATCTTAAACCCCTAACAACAAACAACCCTAAACCCCTAACAACAAACATTAACACCCTAACAACAAAAACCAGTAAACCCCAACAAGAAACAACACTAAACCCCTAAGAACAAACACTAACCCCTAACAACAAACAACACTAAACCCCTAACAAGAAACTAACCTAACCCTGTAACAACAAACAAACCTAACCTCCTAACAACAAACAACCTTAACCCCCTAACAACAAACAACACTAAACCCCTAA
The DNA here is from genome assembly GCF_030014295.1 of Loxodonta africana. Taxonomy (NCBI): domain Eukaryota; kingdom Metazoa; phylum Chordata; class Mammalia; order Proboscidea; family Elephantidae; genus Loxodonta; species Loxodonta africana. Next base: position 2,043,736 of record NC_087351.1, read on the forward strand.
CAACAAACAATCCTAACCCCCTAACAACCAACAACGCACACCCCCTATCCACAAACAACACTAACACCCTAACCACACACAACACTAACCCCGTAAGAACAAACAACACTAAGCCCCTAACCACAAACAACACTAACACCCTAACAACAAAAACTACTAAACCCCAACAAGAAACAACCCTAAACCCCTAACAACAAACACTAACCCCCTAACAACAAACAACACTAAACCCCTAACAATAAACTAACCTAACCCTGTAACAACAAACAACCCTAACCTCCTAACAACAAACAACCCTAACCCCCTAACAAACAACAACACTAAGCCCCTAACCACAAACAACACTAACACCCTAACCACAAAAACCACTAAACCCCAACAAGAAACAACACTAAACCCCTAACAACAAACACTAACCCCCTAACAACAAACAACACTAAACCCCTAACAAGAAACTAACCTAACCCTGTAAAAAGAAACAACCCTAACCTCCTAACAACAAACAACCCTAACCCCCTAACAAACAACAGCACTAACCCCCTAACCACAAACAACACTAACAGCCTAACAACAAAAACTACTAAACCCCAACAAGAAACAACCCTAAACCCCTAACAACAAACACTAACCCCCTAACAACAAACAACACTAAACCCCTAACAAGAAACTAACCTAACCCCGTAACAACAAACAACCCTAACCTCCTAACAGCAAACAACCTTAACCCCCTAACAACAAACAACCCTAAACCCCTAACAACAAACAATCCTAACCCCCTAACAACCAACAACGCACACCCCCTATCCACAAACAACACTAACACACTAAACAAAAACAACACTAACCCCGTAAGAACAAACAACACTAACCCCCTAACCACAAACAACACTAACACCGTAACAACAAAAACTACTAAACCCCAACAAGAAACAACCCTAAACCCCTAACAACAAACACTAACCCCCTAACAACAAACAACACTAAACCCCTAACAAGAAACTAACCTAACCCCGTAACAACAAACAACCCTAACCTCCTAACAGCAAACAACCTTAAACCCCTAACAACAAACAACCCTAAACCCCTATCAACAAACAACACTAACACCCTAACAACAAAAACCACTAAACCCCAACAAGAAACAACACTAAACCCCTAACAACAAACACTAACCCCCTAACAACAAACAACACTAAACCCCTAACAAGAAACTAACCTAACACTGTAACAACAAACAGCCCTAACCTCCTAACAACAAACCATCTTAACCCCCTAACAACAAACAACCCTAAACCCCTAACAACAAACAATCCTAACCCCCTAACAACCAACAACTCTCACCCCCTAACCACAAACAACACTAACACCCTAACCACAAACAACACTAACCCCGTAAGAACAAACAACACTAACCCCCTAACCACAAACAACACTAACACCCTAACAACAAAAACTACTAAACAACAAAAAGAAACAACCCTAAACCCCTAACAACAAACACTAACCCCCTAACAACAAACAACACTAAACCCCTAACAAGAAACTAACCTAACCCTGTAACAACAAACAACCCTAACCTCCTAACAACAAACAACTTTAAACCCCTAACAACAAACAACCCTAAACCCCTAACAACAAAAAACACTAACACCCTAACAACAAAAAACACTAAACCCCAACAAGAAACAACACTAAACCCCTAACAACAAACACTAACCCCTAACAACAAACAACACTAAACCCCTAACAAGAAACTAACCTAACCCTGTAACAACAAACAACCCTAACCTCCTAACAACAAACAACCTTAACCCCCTAACAACAAACAACCCTAAACCCCTAACAACAAACAATCCTAACCCCCTAACAACCAACAACGCACACCCCCTATCCACAAACAACACTAACACCCTAACCACAAACAACACTAACCCCGTAAGAACAAACAACACTAACCCCCTAACAACAAACAACACTAACACCCTAACAACAAAAACTACTAAACCCGAACAAGAAACAACCCTAAACCCCTAACAACAAACACTAACCCCCAAACAACAAACACTAACCTCCTAACAACAAACAACACTAAACCCCTAACAAGAAACTAACCTAAACCCGTAACAACAAACAACCCTAACCTCCTAAAAACAAACAACCTTAAACCCCTAACAACAAACAACGCTAAACCCCTAACAACAAACAACACTAACACCCTAACAACAAAAAACACTAAACCCCAACAAGAAACAACACTAAACCCCTAACAACAAACACTAACCCCCTAACAACAAACAACACTAACCCCCTAACAAGAAACTAACCTAACCCTGTAACAACAAAAAACCCTAACCTCCTAACAACAAACAACCTTAAACCCCTAACAACAAACAACCCTAAACCCCTAACAACAAACACTAACCCCCTAACAACAAACAACACTAACACCCTAACAACAAAAACCACTAAACCCCAACAAGAAACAACACTAAACCCCTAACAACAAACACTAACCCCCTAACAACAAACAACACTAACACCCTAACAACAAAAACCACTAAATCCCTACAAGAAACAACACTAAACCCCTAACAACAAACACTAACCCCCTAACAACAAACCACACTAAACCCCTAACAAGAAACTAACCTAACCCCGTAGCAACAAACAACCCTAACCTAATAACAACAAACAACCTTAAACCCCTAACAACAAACAACCCTAAACCCCTAACAACAAACAACACTAACACCCTAACAACAAAAAACACTAAACCCCAACAAGAAACAACACTAAACCCCTGACAACAAACACTACCCCCTAACAACAAAAACCACCAAACCCCTAACAAGAAACTTACCTAACCCTGTAACAACAAACAACCCTAATCTCCTAACAACAAACAACCTTAACCCCCTATCAGCAAACACCCCTAAACCCCTAACAACAAACAATCCTAACCCTCTAACAACCAACAACGCTCACTCCCTAACCACAAACAGCACTAACACCCTAACCACAAACAACACTAACCCCGTAAGAACAAACAACACTAACCCCCTAAGAACAAACAACACTAACACCCTAACAACAAAACTACTAAACCCCAACAAGAAACAACCCTAAACCCCTAACAACAAACACTAACCCTCTAACAACAAACAACACTAAACATCTAACAAGAAACTAACCTAACCCCGTAACAACAAACAACCCTAACCTCCTAAAAACAAACAACCTTAAACCAGTAACAACAAACAACCCTAAACCCCTAACAACAAACAACACTAACACACTAACAACAAAAACCACTAAATTCCAACAGGAAACAACACTGAACCCCTAACAAGAAACACTAACCCCCTAACAACAAACAACACTAAACCCCTAACAAGAAACTAACCTAACCCCGTAACAACAAACAACCCTAACCTCCTATCAACAAACAACCTTAAACCCCTAACAACAAACAACCCTAAAACCCTAACAACAAACAGCACTAACCCCCTAACAACAAAAAACACTAACCCCCTAACAACAAACACCACTAACCCCCTAACAACAATCCTAACAACCTAACAACAAACAACACTAACCCCCTAAAAATAAACTATTCTAAACCCCTAACAACAAACAACCCTAACCCCCAAACAGCAAACAACGCTAAACCCCTAACAACAAATATCCCTAACCTTCTAAGAACAAACAACTGTAACCCCCTAACAAACAACAACACTAACCCCCTAACAACAAAAACTACTAAACCCCAACAAGAAACAACCCTAAACCCCTAACAACAAACACTAACCCCCTAACAACAAACAACACTAAACCCCTAACAAGAAACTAACCTAACCCCGTAACAACAAACAACCCTAACCTCCTAACAACAAACAACCTTAAACCCCTAACAACAAACAACCCTAAACCCCTAACAACAAACAGCACTAACACCCTAACAACAAAAACTACTAAACCCCAACAAGAAACAACCCTAAACCCCTAACAACAAACACTAACCCCCTAACAACAAACAACACTAAACCCCTAACAAGAAACTAACCTAACCCCGTAACAGCAAACAACCCTAACCTCCTAACAGCAAACAACCTTAAACCCCTAACAACAAACAACCCTAAACCCCTAACAACAAACAACCTTAACCTTCTAACAACAAACAACCCTAACCCCCTAACAAACAACAACACTAACCCCCTAACCACAAACAACACTAACACCCTAACAACAAAAACTACTAAACCCCAACAAGAAACAACCCTAAACCCCTAACAACAAACACTAACCCCCTAACAACAAACAACACTAAACCCCTAACAAAAAACTAACCTAACCCCGTAACAACAAACAACCCTAACCTCCTAACAACAAACAACCTTAAAACCCTAACAACAAACAACCATAAACCCCTAACAACAAACAACCCTAAACCCCTAACAACAAACAATCCTAACCCCCTAACAACCAACAACTCTCACCCCCTAACCACAAACAACACTAACACCCTAACCACAAACAACACTAACACCCTAACAACAAAAACTACTAAACCCCAAAAAGAAACAACCCTAAACCCCTAACAACAAACACTAACCCCCTAGCAACAAACCACACTAAACCCCTAACAAGAAACTAACCTAACCCCGTAACAACAAACAACCCTAACCTCCTAACAACAAACAACCCTAACCCCGTAACAAACAACAACACTAACCCCCTAACCACAAACAACACTAATACCCTAACAACAAAAACTACTAAACCCCAACAAGAAACAACCCTAAACCCCTAACAACAAACACTAACCCCCTAACAACAAACAACACTAAACCCCTAACAACAAACAATCCTAACCCCCTAACAACCAACAACTCTCACCCCCTAACCACAAACAACACTAACACCCTAACCACAAACAACACTAACCCCGTAAGAACAAACAACACTAACCCCCTAACAACAAGCAACACTAACACCCTAACACCAAAAACTACTAAACCCCAAAAAGAAACAACCCTAAACCCCTAACAACAAACACTAACCCCCTAACAACAAACAACACTAAACCCCTAACAAGAAACTAACCTAACCCTGTAACAACAAACAACCCTAACCTCCTAACAACAAACCACCTTAACCCCCTAACAACAAACAACCCTAAACCCCTAACAACAAACAATAATAACCCCCTAACAACCAACAACTCTCACCCCCTAACCACAAACAACACTAACACCCTAACCACAAACAACACTAACACCCTAACAACAAAAACTACTAAACCCCAAAAAGAAACAACCCTAAACCCCTAACAACAAACACTAACCCCCTAGCAACAAACCACACTAAACCCCTAACAAGAAACTAACCTAACCCTGTAACAACAAACAACCCTAACCTCCTAACAACAAACAACCCTAACCCCCTAACAAACAACAACACTAACCCCCTAACCACAAACAACACTAATACCCTAACAACAAAAACTACTAAACCCCAACAAGAAACAACCCTAAACCCCTAACAACAAACACTAACCCCCTAACAACAAACAACACTAAACCCCTAACAAGAAACTAACCTAACCCTGTAACAACAAACAGCCTTAACCTCCTAACAACAAACCACCTTAACCCCCTAACAACAAACAACCCTAAACCCCTAACAACAAACAATCCTAACCCCCTAACAACCAACAACTCTCACCCCCTAACCACAAACAACACTAACACCCTAACCACAAACAACACTAACCCCGTAAGAACAAACAACACTAACCCCCTAAACACAAACAACACTAACACCCTAACCACAAACAACACTAACACCCTAACAACAAAAACTACTAAACCCTAAAAAGAAACAACCCTAAACCCCTAACAACAAACACTAACCCCCTAGCAACAAACCACACTAAACCCCTAACAAGAAACTAACCTAATCCCGTAACAACAAACAACCCTAACCTCCTAACAACAAACAACCTTAAACCCCTAACAACAAACAACCCTAACCTCTAACAACAAACAACACTAACACCCTAACAACAAAAAACACTAAACCCCAACAAGAAACAAGACTAAACCCCTAACAACAAACACTAACCCCCTAACAACAAACAACACTAAACCCCTAACAAGAAACTAACCTAACCCCGTAACAACAAACAACCCTAACCTCCTAACAACAAACAACCTTAAACCCCTAACAACAAACAACACTAAACCCCTAACAAGAAACTAACCTAACCCTGTAAGAACAAACAACCCTAACCTCCTAACAACAAACAACCCTAACCCCCTAACAAACAACAACACTAACCCCCTAACAACAAACAACCCTAAACCCCTAACAACAAACAACACTAACACCCTAACAACAAAAACCACTAAACCCCAACAAGAAACAACACTAAACCCCTAACAACAAACACTAACCCCCTAACAACAAACAACACTAAACCCCTAACAAGAAACTAACCTAACCCCGTAACAACAAACAACCCTAACCTCCTAACAACAAACAACCTTAAACCCCTAACAACAAACAACCCTAAACCCCTAACAACAAACAACACTAACACCCTAACAACAAAAACCACTAAACCCCAACAAGAAACAACACTAAACCCCTAACAACAAACACTAACCCCCTAACAACAAACAACACTAAACCCCTAACAAGAAACTAACCTAACCCTGTAAGAACAAACAACCCTAACCTCCTAACAACAAACAACCCTAACCCCCTAACAAACAACAACACTAACCCCCTAACAACAAACAACCCTAAACCCCTAACAACAAACAACACTAACACCCTAACAACAAAAACCACTAAACCCCAACAAGAAACAACACTAAACCCCTAACAACAAACACTAACCCCCTAACAACAAACAACACTAAACCCCTAACAAGAAACTAACCTAACCCTGTAACAACAAACAACCTCAACATCCTAACAACATACATCCTTAACCCCCTAACAACAAACAACCCTAAACCCCTAACAACAAACCATCCTAACCCCTTAACAACCAACAACGCACACCCCCTAACCACAAAGAACACTAACACCCTAACCACAAACAACACTAACCCCGTAAGAACAAACTACACTAACAACCTAGCAACAAACAACACTAACACCCTAACAACAAAAACTACTAAACAACAACAAGAAACAACCCTAAACCCCTAACAACAAACACTAACCCCCTAACAACAAACAACACTAAACCCCTAACAAGGAACTAAGCTAACCCCGTAACAACAAACAACCCTAACCTCCTAACAACAAACAACCCTAACCCCCTAACAAACAACAACACTAACCCCCTAACCACAAACGACACTAACACCCTAACAACAAAAACTACTAAACCCCAACAAGAAGCAAACCTAAACCCCTAACAACAAACACTAACCCCCTAACAACAAACAACACTAAACCCCTAACAAGAAACTAACCTAACCCCGTAACAACAAACAACCCTAACCTCCTAACAACAAACAACCTTAAACCCCTAACAACAAACAACCCTAAACCCCTAACAACAAACAACACTAACACCCTAACAACAAAAACCACTAAACCCCATCAAGAAACAACACTAAACCCCTACCAACAAACACTAACCCCCTAACAACAAACACTAAACGCCTAACAAGAAACTAACCTAACCCTGTAACAACAAACTGCCCTAACCACCTAACAACAAACAAAATTAACCCCCTAACAACAAACAACTCTAAACCCCTAACAACAAACAATCCTAACCCCCTAACAACCAACAACGCTCACCCCCTAACCACAAACAACACTAAAACCCTAACCACAAACAACACTAACCCCGTAAGAACAAACAACACTAACCCCCTAACAACAAACAACACTAACACCCTAACAACAAAACCACTAAACCCGAACAAGAAACAACCCTAAACCCCTAACAACAAACACTAACCCCCTAACAAAAAACAACACTAAACCCCTAACAAGAAACTAACCTAATCCCGTAACAACAAACAACCCTAACCTCCTAACAACAATCAACCGTAAACCCCTAACAACAAACAACCCTAAACCCCTAACAACAAACAACACTAACACCCTAACAAAAAAAACTCTAAACCCCAACAAGAAACAACACTAGACCCCTAACAACAAACACTAACCCCCTAAAACAAAGAACACTAATCCCCTAACAGGAAACTAACCTAACCCTCTAACAACAAACAACCCTAACCTCCTAACAACAAACAACCTTAAACCCCTAACCACAAACAACCCTAAACCCCTAACAACAAACAACACTAACACACTAACAACAAAAAACACTAAACCCCAACAAGAAACAACACTAAACCCCTAACAAGAAACACTAACCCCATAACAACAAACAACACTAAACCCTTAACAAGAAACTAACCTAACCCTGTAACAAAAAACAACCCTAACCTCCTAACAACAAACAAGCTTAACCCCCTAACAACAAACAATCCTACCCCTCTAACAACCAACAACACTCACCCCCTAACCACAAACAACACTAACACCCTAACCACAAACAACACTAACCCCGTAAGAACAAACAACACTAACCCCCTAACAACAAACAACAATAACCTCCTAACAACATACAACCCTAACCCCCTAACAATCAACAACACTAACCCCCTAACCACAAACAACACTAATACCATAACAACAAAAACTACTAAACCCCAACAAGAAACAACCCTAAACCCCTAACAACAAACACTAACCCCCTAACAACAAACAACACTAAACCCCTAACAAGAAACTAACCTAACCCCGTAACAACAAACAACCCTAACCTCCTAACAACGAACAACCGTAAACCCCTAACAACAAACAACCCTAAACCCCTAACAACAAACAACACTAACACCCTAACAACAAAAACCACTAAACCCCAACAAGAAACAACACTAAACCCCTAACAACAAACACTAACCCCATAACAACAAACAACACTAAACCCCTAACAAGAAACTAACCTAACCCTGTAACAACAAACAGCCCTAACCTCCTAACAACAAACCACCTTAACCCCCTAAGAACAAACAACCCTAAACCCCTAACGACAAACAATCCTAACCCCCTAACAACCAACAACGCTCACCCCCTAACCACAAACAACACTAACACCCTAACCACAAACAACACTAACCCCGTAAGAACAAACAACACCAACCCCCTAACAACAAACAACACTAACACTGTAACAACAAAAACTATTAAACCCCAACAAGAAACAACCCTAAACCCCTAACAACAAACACTAACCCCCTAACAACAAACAACACTAAACCCCTAACAAGAAACTAACCTAAACCCGTAAAAACAAACAACCCTAACCTCCTAACAACAAACAACCTTAAACTTCTAACAAACAACAACACTAAGCCCCTAACCACAAACAACACTAACTCAGTAACAACTAAAACTACTAAACCCCAACAAGAAACAACCCTAAACCCCTAACAACAAACACTAACCCCCTAACAACATACAACACTAAACCCCTAACAAGAAACTAACGTAACCCCGTAACAACAAACAACCCTAACCTCCTAACAACAAACAACCTTAAACCCCTAACAACAAACAACACTAACACCCTAACAACAAAAACCACTAAACCCCAACAAGAAACAACACTAAACCCCTAACAACAAACACTAACCCCCTAACAACAAACAACACTAAACCCCTAACAAGAAACTAACCTAACCCTGTAACAACAAACAACCCTAACCTCCTAACAACAAACAACCTTAACCCCCTAAGAACAAACAACCCTAAACCCCTAACAACAAACAATCCTAACCCCCTAACAACCAACAACGCACACCCCCAACCACAAACAACACTAACACCCTAACCACAAACAACACTAAGCCCGTAAGAACAAACAACTCTAACCCCCTAACAACAAACAACACTAACACCCTAACAACAAAAACTACTAAACCCCAACAAGAAACAACTCTAAACCCTAACAACAAACACTAACCCCCTAACAACAAACAACACTAAACCCCTAACAAGAAACTAACCTAACCCCGTAACAACAAACAACCCTAACCTCCTAACAACAAACAACCTTAAACCGCTAACAACAAACAACTCTAAACCTCTAACAACAAACAACACTAACACCCTAACAACAAAAAACACTAAACCCCAACAAGAAACAACTCTAAACTCCTAACAACAAACACTAACCCCGTAACAACAAACAACACTAATTCCCTAACAACAAAAACTACTAAACCCCAACAAGAAACAACCCTAAACCCCTAACAACAAACACTAACCCCCTAACAACAAACAACACTAAACCCCTAACAAGAAACTAACCTAACAACATAACAACAAACAACCCTAACCTCCTAACAACAAACAACCTTAAACCCCTAACAACCAACAACCCTAAACCCCAAACAACAAACAACACTAACACCCTAACAACAAAAGCCACTAAACCCCAACAAGAGACAAAACTAAACCCGTAACAACAAACACTAACCCCCTAACAACAAACAACACTAAACCCCTAACAAGAAACTAACCTAACCCTGTAACAAGAAACAACCCTAACCTCCTAACAACAAACAACCTTAACCCCCTAATAACAAACAACTCTAAACCCCTAACAACAAACAATTCTAACCCCCTAACATCCAACAACGCTCACCCCCTAACCACAAACAACACTAACACCCTAACCACAAAAACACAAACCCCGTAAGAACAAACAACACTAACCCCCTAACAACAAACAACCTTAAACCCCTAACAACAAACAACACTAAACCCCTAACAACAAACAACACTAACACCCTAACAACAAAAACCACTAAACCCCAACAAGAAACAACACTAAACCCCTAACAACAAACACTAACCCTCTAACAACAAACAACACTAAACCCTTATCAAGAAACTAACCTAACCCTGTAACAACAAACAACCCTAACCTCCTAACAACATACAACCCTAACCCCCTAACAAACAACAACACTAACCCCCTAACCACAAACAACACTAATACCATAACAACAAAAACTACTAAACCCCAACAAGAAACAACCCTAAACCCCTAACAACAAACACTAACCCCCTAACAACAAACAACACTAAACCCCTAACAAGAAACTAACCTAACCCTGTAACAACAAACAACCCTAACCTCCTAACAACAAACAACCTTAAACCCCTAACAACAAACAACCCTAAACCCCTAACAACAAACAACACTAACACCCTAACAACAAAAACCACTAAACCCCAACAAGAAACAACACTAAACCCCTAACAACAAACACTAACCCCCTAACAACAAACAACACTAAACCCCTAACAAGAAACTAACCTAACCCTGTAACAACAAACAGCCCTAACCTCCTAAAAACAAACCACCTTAACCCCCTAACAACAAACAACCGTAAACCCCTAACGACAAACAATCCTAACCCCCTAACAACCAAAAACGCTCACCCCCTAACCACAAACAACACTAACACCCTAACCACAATCAACACTAACCCCGTAAGAACAAACAACACCAACCCCCAACAACAAACAACACTAACACCCTAACAAGAAAAACTACTAAACCCCAACAAGGAACATCCCTAAACCCCTAACAACAAACACTAACCCCCTAACAACAAACAACACTAAACCCCTAACAAGAAACTAACCTAAACCCGTAACAACAAACAACCCAAACCTCCTAACAAAAAACAACCTTAAACTTCTAACAAACAACAACACTAAGCCCCTAACCACAAACAACACTAACACAGTAACAACTAAAACTACTAAACCCCAACAAGAAACAACCCTAAACCCCTAACAACAAACACTAACCCCCTAACAACATACAACCCTAAACCCCTAACAAGAAACTATCCTAACCCCGTAACAACAAACAACCCTAACCTCCTAACAACAAACAACCTTAAACCCCTAACAACAAACAACCCTAAACCCCTAACAACAAACAACACTAACACCCTAACAACAAAAACCACTAAACCCCAACAAGAAACAACACTAAACCCCTAACAACAAACACTAACCCCCTAACAACAAACAACACTAAACCCCTAACAAGAAACTAACCTAAACCTGTAACAACAAACAACCCTAACCTCCTAACAACAAACAACCTTAACCCCCTAACAACAAACAACCCTAAACCCCTAACAACAAACAATCCTAACCCCCTAACAACCAACTACGCACACCCCCAACCACAAACAACACTAACACCCTAACCACAAACAACACTAACCCCGTAAGAACAAACAACACTAACCTCCTAACAACAAACAACACTAACACCCTAACAACAAAAACTACTAAACCCCAACAAGAAACAACCCTAAACCCCTAACAACAAACACTAACCCCCTAACAACAAAAAGCACTAAACCCCTAATAAGAAACTAACCTAACCCCGTAACAACAAACAACCCTAACCTCCTAACAACAAACAACCTTAAACCCCTAACAACAAACAACCCTAAACCCTAACAACAAACACTAACACCCTAACAACAAAAACCACTAAACCCCAACAAGAAACAACACTAAACCCCTAACAACAAACACTAACCCCCTAGCAACAAACCACACTAAACCCCTAACAAGAAACTAACCTAACCCCGTAACAACAAACAACCCTAACCTCCTAACAACAAACAACCTTAAACCCCTAACAACAAACAACACTAAACCTCTAACAACAAACAACACTAACACCCTAACAACAAAAAACACTAAGACCCAACAAGAAACAAGACTAAACCCCTAAAAACAAACACTAACCCCCTAACAACAAACAACACTGAACCCCTAACAAGAAACTAACCTAACCCCGTAACAACAAACAACCCTAACCTCCTAACAACAAACAACATTAAACCCCTAACAACAAACAACCCTAAAACCCTAACAACAAACAACACTAACACCCTAACAACAAAAACCACTAAAACGCAACAAGAAACAACCCTAAACCCCTAACAACAAACACTAACCCCCTAACAACAAACAACACTAAACCCCTAACAAGAAACTAACCTAACCCTGTAACAACAAACAACCCTAACCTCCTAACAACAAACAACCTTAACCCCCTAACAACAAACAACCCTAAACCCCTAACAACAAACAATCCTAACCCCCTAACAACCAACAACGCACACCCCCTAACCACAAACCACACTAACACCCTAACCTCAAAAAACACTAACCCCGTAAGAACGAACAAGACTAACCAACTAACAACAAACAACACTAACACCCTAACAACAAAAACTACTAAACCCCAACAAGAAACAACCCTAAACCCCTAACAACAAACACTAACCCCCTAACAACAAACAACACTAAACCCGTAACAAGAAACTAACCTAACCCCGTAACAACAAATAACCCTAACCTCCTAACAACAAACAACCTTAAACCCCTAAGAACAAACAACCCTAAACCCCTAACAACAAACAACACTAACACCCTAACAACAAAAACCACTAAACCCCAACAAGAAACAACACTAAACCCCTAACAACAAACTCTAACCCCTAACAACAAACAACACTGAACCCCTAACAAGAAACTAACCTAAACCTGTAACAACAAACAATCCTAACCTCCTAACAACAAACCACCTTAACCCCCTAACAACAAACAACCCTAAACCCCTAACAACAAACAATCCTAACCCCCTAACAACCAACAACGCACACCCCCAACCACAAACAACACTAACATCCTAACCACAAACAACACTAACCCCGTAAGAACAAACAACACTAACCTCCTAACAACAAACAACACTAACACCCTAACAACAAAAACTACTAAACCCCAACAAGAAACAACCCTAAACCCCTAACAACAAACACTAACCCTCTAACAACAAAAAGCACTAAACCCCTAATAAGAAACTAACTTAACCCCGTAACAACAAACAACCCTAACCTCCTAACAACAAACAACCTTAAACCCCTAACAACAAACAACCCTAAACCCCTAACAACAAACACTAACACCCTAACAACAAAAACCACTAAACCCCAACAAGAAACAACACTAAACCCCTAACAACAAACACTAACCCCCTAACAACAAACAACACTAAACCCCTAACAAGAAACTAACCTAACCCTGTAACAACAAACAGCCCTAACCTCCTAACAACAAACCACCTTAACCCCCTAACAACAAACAACCCTAAACCCCTAACAACAAACAATCCTAACCCCCTAACAACCAACAACTCTCACCCCCTAACCACAAAAAACACTAACACCCTAACCACAAACAACACTAACCCCGTAAGAACAAACAACACTAACCCCCTAAACACAAACAACACTAACACCCTAACAACAAAAACTACTAAACCCCAAAAAGAAACAACCCTAAACCCCTAACAACAAACACTAACCCCCTAACAACAAACAACACTAAACCCCTAACAAGAAACTAACCTAACCCCGTAACAACAAACAACCCTAACCTCCTAACAACAAACAACCTTAAACCCCTAACAACAAACAACCCTAAACCCCTAACAACAAACAACACTAACACCCTAACAACAAAAAACACTAAACCCCAACAAGAAACAACACTAAACCCCTAACAACAAACACTAACCCCATAAAAACAAACAACACCAAACGCTAAACAAGAAACTAACCTAACCCTGTAACAAAAAACAACCCTAACCTCCTAACAACAAGCAACCTTAACCCCCTAACAACAAACAATCCTAAACCTCTAACAACCAACAACGCTCACCCCCTAACCACAAACAACACTAACACCCTAACCACAAACAACACTAACCCCGTAAGAACAAACAACACTAACCCCCTAACAACAAACAACACTAACACCCTAACAACAAAAACTACTAAACCCCAACAAGATACAACCCTAAACCCCTAACAACAAACACTAACCCCCTAACAACAAGCAACACTAAACCCCTAACAAGAAACTAACCTAACCCCGTAACAACAAAAAACCCTAACCTCCTAACAGCAAACAACCTTAAACCCCTAACAACAAACAACCCTAAACCCCTAACAACAAACAACACTAACACCCTAACAAGAAAAACCACTAAACCCCAACAAGAAACAACACTAAACCCCTAACAACAAACACTAACCCCCTAACAACAAACAACACTAAACCCCTAACAAGAAACAAACCTAACCCTGTAACAACAAACAACCCTAACCTCCTAACAACAAAACACCTTAACCCCCTAACAACAAACAACCCTAAACCCCTAACAACAAACAATCCTAACCCCCTAACAACCAACAACTCTCACCCCCTAACCACAAACAACACTAACACCCTAACCACAAACAACACTAACACCCTAACAACAAAAACTACTAAACCCCAAAAAGAAACAACCCTAAACCCCTAACAACAAACACTAACCCCCTAGCAACAAACCACACTAAACCCCTAACAAGAAACTAACCTAACCCCGTAACAACAAACAACCCTAACCTCCTAACAACAAACAACCTTAAACCCCTAAGAACAAACAACCCTAAACCTCTAACAACAAACAACACTAACACCCTAACAACAAAAAACACTAAACCCCAACAAGAAACAAGACTAAACCCCTAACAACAAACACTAACCCCCTAACAACAAACAACACTAAACCCCTAACAAGAAACTAACCTAACCCTGTAACAACAAACAACCCTAACCTCCTAACAACAAACAATCCTAAACCCCTAACAAACAACAACACTAACCCCCTAACCACAAACAACACTAATACCCTAACAACAAAAACTACTAAACCCCAACAAGAAACAACCCTAAACCCCTAACAACAAACACTAACCCCCTAACAACAAACAACACTAAACCCCTAACAAGAAACTAACCTAACCCCGTAACAACAAACAACCCTAAACTCCTAACAAACAAACAACCTTAAACCCCTAACAACAAACAACCCTAAACCCCTAACAACAAACAACACTAACACCCTAACAACAAACAACACTAAACCCCTAACAAGAAACTAACCTAACCCCGTAACAACAAACAACCCTAAACTCCTAACAAACAAACAACCTTAAACCCCTAACAACAAACAACCCTAAACCCCTAACAACAAACAACACTAACACCCTAACAACAAAAACGACTAAACCCCAACAAGAAACAACACTAAACCCCTAACAACAAACACTAACCCCCTAACAACAAACAACACTAAACCCCTAACAAGCAACTAACCTAACCCTGTAACAACAAACAGCCTTAACCTCCTAACAACAAACAACCTTAACCCCCTAACAACAAACAACCCTAAACCCCTAACAACAAACAATCCTAACCTCCTAACAACCAACAACGCACACCCCCTAACCACAAACAACACTAACACCCTAACCACAAACAACACTAACCCCGTAAGAACAAACAACACTAACCCCCTAACAACACACAACACTAACACCCTAACAACAAAAACTACTAAACCCCAACAAGAACCAACCCTAAACCCCTAACAACAAACACTAACCCCCTAACAACAAACAACACTAAACCCCTAACAAGAAACTAACCTAACCCCGTAACAACAAATAACCCTAACCTCCTAACAACAAACAACCTTAAACCCTTAAAAACAAACAACCCTAAACCCCTAACAACAAACAACGCTAACACCCTAACAACAAAAACCACTAAACCCCAACAAGAAACAACACTAAACCCCTACCAACAAACACTAACCCCCTAACAACAAACAACACTAAACCCCTAACAAGAAACTAACCTAACCCTGTAACAACAAAGAACACTAACCTCCTAACAACAAACAATCCTAACCCCCTAACAAACAACAACACTAACCCCCTAAGAACAAACAACACTAACAAACCAACAACAAAAACTACTAAACCCCAACAAGAAACAACCCTAAACCCCTAACAACAAACACTAACCCCCTAACAACAAACAACACTAAACCCCTAACAAGAAACTAACCTAATCCCGTAACAACAAACAACCCTAACCTCCTAACAACAAGCAACCTTAAACCCCTAACAACAAACAACCCTAAACCCCTAACAACCAACAACACTAACACCCTAACAACAAAAACCACTAAACCCCTACAAGAAACAACACTAAACCCCTAACAACAAACACTAACCCTCTAACAACAAACAACACTAAACCCCTAACAAGAAACTAACCTAACCCCGTAACAACAAACAACCCTAACCTCCTAACAACAAAACACCCTAACCCCCTAACAACAAACAACCCTAAACCCCTAAAAACAAACAATCCTAACCCCCTAACAACCAACAACTCTCTCCCCCTAACCACAAACAACACTAACACCCTAACCACAAACAACACTAACACCCTAACAACAAAAACTACTAAACCCCAAAAAGAAACAACCCTAAACCCCTAACAACAAACACTAACCCCCTAGCAACAAACCACACTAAACCCCTAACAAGAAACTAACCTAACCCCGTAACAACAAACAACCCTAACCTCCTAACAACAAACAACCTTAAACCCCTAACAACAAACAACCCTAAACCTCTAACAACAAACAACACTAACACCCTAACAACAAAAAACACTAAACCCTAACAAGAAACAAGACTAAACCCCTAACAACAAACACTAACCCCCTAACAACAAACAACACTAAACCCCTAACAAGAAACTAACCTAACCCTGTAACAACAAACAACCCTAACCTCCTAACAACAAACAGCCCTAACCCCCTAACAAACAACAACACTAACCCCCTAACCACAAACAACACTAATACCCTAACAACAAAAACTACTAAACCCCAACAAGAAACAACCCTAAACCCCTAACAACAAACACTAACCCCCTAACAACAAACAACACTAAACCCCTAACAAGAAACTAACCTAACCCTGTAACAACAAACAGCCTTAACCCCCTAGCAACAAACAACCTTAACCCCCTAACAACAAACAACCCTAAACCCCTAACAACAAACAATCCTAACCCCCTAACAACCAACAACGCACACCCCCTAACCACAAACAACACTAACACCCTAAGCACAAACAACACTAACCCCGTAAGAACAAACAACAATAACCCCCTAACAACAAACAACACTAACACCCTAACAACAAAAACTACTAAACCCCAACAAGAAACAACCCTAAACCCCTAACACCAAACACTAACCCCCTAACAACAAACAACACTAAACCCCTAACAAGAAACTAACCTAACCCCGTAACAACAAATAACCCTAACCTCCTAACAAGGAACAACCTTAAACCCCTAACAACAAACTACCCTAAACCCCTAACAACAAACAACACTAACACCCTAACAACAAAAACCACTAAAAACCAACAAGAAACAACACTAAACCCCTAACAACAAACACTAACCCCCTAACAACAAACAACACTAAACCCCTAACAAGAAACTAACCTAAACCTGTAACAACAAACAACCCTAACCTCCTAACAACAAACCACCTTAACCCCCTAACAACAAACAACCCTAAACCCCTAACAACAAACAATCCTAAACCCCTAACAAAAAACACTAACACCCTAACAACAAAAACCACTAAACCCCAAAAGAAACAACACTAAACCCCCAACAACAAACAATAACCCCCAACAAGAAACAACACTAAACCCCTAACAACAAACACTAACCCCCTAACAACAAACAACACTAAACCCCTAACAAGAAACCAACGTAACCCTGTAACAACAAACAACCCTAACCTAATAACAACAAACAACCCTAACCCCCTAACAAACAACAACACTAACCCCCTAACCACAAACACCACTAACACCCTAACAACAAAAACTACTAAACTCCAACAAGAAACAACCCTAAACCCCTAACAGCAAACACTAACCCCCTAACAACAAACAACCCTAAACAACTAACAACAAACAACACTAACACCCTAACAACAAAAACCACTAAACCCAACAAGAAACAACACTAAACCCCTAACAACAAACACTAACCCCCTAACAACAAACAACACTAAACCCCTAACAAGAAACTAACCTAACCCTGTAACAACAAACAACCCTAACATCCTAACAACAAACATCCTTAACCCCCTAACAACAAACAACACTAAACCCCTAACAACAAACAATTCTAACCCCCTAACAACCAACAACGCACACCCCCTAACCACAAACAACACTAACACCCTAACCACAAACAACACTAACCCCGTAAGAACAAACTACACTAACCCCCTAACAACAAACAACACTAAACCCCTAACAAGAAACTAACCTAACCCTGTAAAAACAAACAACCCTAACCTCCTAACAACAAACAACCCTAAGCCCCTAACAAACAACAACACTAACCCCCTAACCACAAACAACACTAACACCCTAACAACAAAAACTACTAAACCACAACAACAAACAACCCTAACCTCCTAACAGCAAACAACCTTAAACCCCTAACAACAAACAACCCTAAACCCCTAACAACAAACAACACTAACACCCTAACCACAAAAACCACTAAACCCCAACAAGAAACAACACTAAACCCCTAACAACAAACACCAACCCCCTAACAAACAACACTAAACCCCTAACAAAAAACTAACCTAACCCTGTAACAACAAACAACCCTAACCTCCTAACAACAAACCACCTTAACCCCCTAACAACAAACAACCCTAAACCCCTAACAACAAACAATCCTAACCCCCTAACAACCAACAACTCTCACCCCCTAACCACAAACAACACTAACACCCTAACCACAAACAACACTAACACCCTAACAACAAAAACTACTAAACCCCAAAAAGAAACAACCCTAAACCCCTAACAACAAACACTAACCCCCTAGCAACAAACCACACTAAACCCCTAACAAGAAACTAAACTAACCCCGTAACAACAAACAACCCTAACCTCCTAACAACAAACAACCTTAAACCCCTAACAACAAACAACACTAAACCTCTAACAACAAACAACACTAACACCCTAACAACAAAAAACACTAAACCCCAACAAGAAACAAGACTAAGCCCCTAAAAACAAACACTAACGCCCTAACAACAAACAACACTAAACCCCTAACAAGAAACTAACCTAACCCTGTAACAACAAACAACCCTAACCTCCTAACAACAAACAACCCGAACCCCCTAACAAACAACAACATTAACCCCCTAACCACAAACAACACTAATACCCTAACAACAAAAACTACTAAACCCCAACAAGAAACAACCCTAAACCCCTAACAACAAACACTAACCCCCTAACAACAAACAACACTAAACCCCTAACAAGAAACTAACCTAACCCCATAACAACAAACAACCCTAACCTCCTAACAACAAACAACCTTAAACCCCTAACAACAAACAACACTAAATCCCTAACAACAAACAACACTAACACCCTAACAACAAAAACCACTAAACCCCAACAAGAAACAACACTAAACCCCTAACAACAAACACTAACCCCCTAACAACAAACAACACTAAACCCCTAACAAGATACTAACCTAACCATGTAACAACAAACAGCCCTAACCTCCTAACAACAAACCACCTTAACCCCTTACAACAAACAACCCTAAACCCCTAACAACAAACAATCCTAACCCCCTAACAACCAACAACTCTCACCCCCTAACCACAAACAACACTAACACCCTAACCACAAACAACACTAACCCCGTAAGAACAAACTACACTAACCCCCTAACAACAAACAACACTAACACCCTAACAACAAAAACTACTAAACCCCAACAAGAAACAACCCTAAACCCCTAACAACAAACACTAACCCTCTAACAACAAAAAGCACTAAACCCCTAATAAGAAACTAACTTAACCCCGTAACAACAAACAACCCTAACCTCCTAACAACAAACAACCTTAAACCCCTAACAACAAACAACCCTAAACCCCTAACAACAAACACTAACACCCTAACAACAAAAACCACTAAACCCCAACAAGAAACAACACTAAACCCCTAACAACAAACACTAACCCCCTAACAACAAACAACACTAAACCCCTAACAAGAAACTAACCTAACCCTGTAACAACAAACAGCCCTAACCTCCTAACAACAAACCACCTTAACCCCCTAACAACAAACAACCCTAAACCCCTAACAACAAACAATCCTAACCCCCTAACAACCAACAACTCTCACCCCCTAACCACAAAAAACACTAACACCCTAACCACAAACAACACTAACCCCGTAAGAACAAACAACACTAACCCCCTAACCACAAACAACACTAACACCCTAACAACAAAAACTACTAAACCCCAAAAAGAAACAACCCTAAACCCCTAACAACAAACACTAACCCCCTAACAACAAACAACACTAAACCCCTAACAAGAAACTAACCTAACCCCGTAACAACAAACAACCCTAACCTCCTAACAACAAACAACCTTAAACCCCTAACAACAAACAACCCTAAACCCCTAACAACAAACAACACTAACACCCTAACAACAAAAAACACTAAACCCCAACAAGAAACAACACTAAACCCCTAACAACAAACACTAACCCCATAAAAACAAACAACACCAAACCCTAAACAAGAAACTAACCTAACCCTGTAACAAAAAACAACCCTAACCTCCTAACAACAAGCAACCTTAACCCCCTAACAACAAACAATCCTAACCCTCTAACAACCAACAACGCTCACCCCCTAACCACAAACAACACTAACACCCTAACCACAAACAACACTAACCCCGTAAGAACAAACAACACTAACCCCCTAACAACAAACAACACTAACACCCTAACAACAAAAACTACTAAACCCCAACAAGATACAACCCTAAACCCCTAACAACAAACACTAACCCCCTAACAACAAGCAACACTAAACCCCTAACAAGAAACTAACCTAACCCCGTAACAACAAACAACCCTAACCTCCTAACAGCAAACAACCTTAAACCCCTAACAACAAACAACCCTAAACCCCTAACAACAAACAACACTAACACCCTAACAACAAAAACCACTAAACCCCAACAAGAAACAACACTAAACCCCTAACAACAAACACTAACCCCCTAACAACAAACAACACTAAACCCCTAACAAGAAACTAACCTAACCCTGTAACAACAAACAACCCTAACCTCCTAACAACAAACAACCCTAAGCCCCTAACAAACAACAACACTAACCCCCTAACCACAAACAACAATAACACCCTAACAACAAAAACTACTAAACCCCAACAAGAAACAACCCTAAACCCCTAACAACAAACACTAACCCCCTAACAACAAACAACACTAAACCCCTAACAAGAAACTAACCTAACCCCGTAACAACAAACAACCCTAACCTCCTAACAGCAAACAACCTTAAATCTCTAACAACAAACAACCCTAAACCCCTAACAACAAACAACACTAACACCCTAACGACAAAAACCACTAAACCCCAACAAGAAACAACACTAAACCCCTAACAACAAACACTAACCCCCTAACAACAAACAACACTAAACCCCTAACAAGAAACTAACCTAACCCCGTAACAACAAACAACCCTAACCTCCTAACAACAAACAACCTTAAACCCCTAACAACAAACAACCCTAAACCCCTAACAACAAACAACACTAACACCCTAACAACAAAAACCACTAAACCCCAACAAGAAACAACACTAAACCCCTAACAACAAACACTAACCCCCTAACAACAAACAACACTAAACCCCTAACAAGAAACAAACCTAACCCTGTAACAACAAACAACCCTAACCTCCTAACAACAAAACACCTTAACCCCCTAACAACAAACAACCCTAAACCCCTAACAACAAACAATCCTAACCCCCTAACAACCAACAACTCTCACCCCCTAACCACAAACAACACTAACACCCTAACCACAAACAACACTAACACCCTAACAACAAAAACTACAAAACCCCAAAAAGAAACAACCCTAAACCCCTAACAACAAACACTAACCCCCTAGCAACAAACCACACTAAACCCCTAACAAGAAACTAACCTAACCCCGTAACAACAAACAACCCTAACCTCCTAACAACAAACAACCTTAAACCCCTAACAACAAACAACCCTAAACATCTAACAACAAACAACACTAACACCCTAACAACCAAAACTACTAAACCCCAACAAGAAACAACCCTAAACCCCTCACATCAAACACTAACCCCCTAACAACAAACAACACTAAACCCCTAACAAGAAACTAACCTAACCCCGTAACAACAAACAACCCTAACCTCCTAACAACAACCTTAAACCCCTAACAACAAACAACCCTAAACCCCTAACAACAAACAACACTAACACCCTAACAACAAAAACCACTAAACCCCAACAAGAAACAACACTAAACCCCTAACAACAAACACTAACCCCCTAACAACAAACAACACTAAACCCCTAACAAGAAACTAACCTAACCCTGTAACAACAAACAGCCCTAACCTCCTAACAACAAACCACCTTAACCCCCTAACAACAAACAACCCTAAACCACTAACAACAAACAATCCTAACCACCTAACAACCAACAACGCTCACCACCTAACCACAAACAACACTAACCCCGTAAGAACAAACAACACTAACCCCCTAACCACAAACAACACTAACACCCTAACAACAAAAACTACTAAACTCCAACAAGAAACAACCCTAAACCCCTAACAACAAACACTAACCCCCTGACAAGAAACAACCCTAAACCCCTAACAAGAAACTAACCTAACCCTGTAACAACAAACAACCCTAACCTCCTAACAACAAACAACCTTAACCCACTAACAACAAACAACCCTAAACCCCTAACAACAAACCATCCTAACCCCGTAACAACCAACAACGCACACCCCCTATCCACAAACAACACTAACACCCTAACCACAAGCAACACTAACCCCGTAAGAACAAACAACACTAACCCCCTAACAACAAACAACACTAACACCCTAACAACAAAAACTACTAAACCCCAACAAGAAACAACCCTAAACCCCTAACAACAAACACTAACCCCCTAACAACAAACAACACTAAACCCCTAACAAGAAACTAACCTAACCCCGTAACAACAAACAACCCTAACCTCCTAACAGCAAACAACCTTAAACCCCTAACAACAAACAACCCTAAACCCCTAACAACAAACAACACTAACACCCTAACAACAAAAAACACTAACACCCTAACAACAAAAAACACTAAACCCCAACAAGAAACAATACTAAACCCCTAACAACAAACACTAACCCCCTAACAATAAACAACACTAAACCCCTAACAAGAAACTAACCTAACCCTGTAACAACAAACAACCCTAACCTCCTAACAACAAACAACCTTAACCCACTAACAACAAACAACCCTAAACCCCAAACAACAAACAATCCTAACCCCGTAACAACCAACAACGCACACCCCCTATCCACAAACAACACTAACCCCGTAGGAACAAACAACACTAACCCCCTAACAACAAACAACACTAACACCCTAACAACAAAAACTACTAAACCCCAACAAGAAACAACCCTAAAGCCCTAACAACAAACACTAACCCCCTAACAACAAACAACACTAAACCCCTAACAAGAAACTATCCTAAACCCGTAACAACAAACAACACTAACCTCCTAACAACAAACAACCTTAAACCCCTAACAACAAACAACCCTAAACCCCTAACAACAAACAACACTAACACCCTAACAACAAAAACCACTAAACCCCAACAAGAAACAACACTAAACCCCTAACAACAAACACTAACCCCCTAACAACAAACAACACTAAACCCCTAACAAAAAACTAACCTAACCCTGTAACAACAAACAGCCCTAACCTCCTAACAACAAAAAACCTTAACCCCCTAACAACAAACAACCCTAAACCCCTAACAACAAACAATCCTAACACCCTAACAACCAACAACTCTCACCCCCTAACCACAAACAACACTAACACCCTAACCACAAACAACACTAACCCCGTAAGAACAAACAACACTAACCCCCTAACCACAAACAACACTAACACCCTAACAACAAAAACTACTAAACCCCAACAAGAAACAACCCTAAACCCCTAACAACAAACACTAACCCCCTAACAGCAAACAACACTAAACCCCTAACAAGAAACTAACCTAACCCCGTAACAAGAAACAACCCTAACCTCCTAACAACAAACAACCTTAAACCCCTAACAACAAACAACCCTAAACCCCTAACAACAAACAACACTAACACCCTAACAACAAAAACCACTAAACCCCAACAAGAAACAACACTAAACCCCTAACAACAAACACTAACCCCCTAACAACAAACAACACTAAACCCCTAACAAGAAACTAACCTAACCCTGTAACAACAAACAACCCTAACCTCCTAACAAAAAACAACCTTAACCCCCTAACAAACAACAACACTAACCCCCTAACCACAAACAACACTAACACCCTAAGAACAAAAACTACTAAACCCCAACAAGAAACAGCCCTAAACCCCTAACAACAAACACTAACCCCCTAACAACAAAAAACACTAAACCCCTAACAAGAAACTAACATAACCCCGTAACAACAAAAAACCCTAACCTCCTAACAACAAACAACCTTAAACACCTAACAACAAACAACCCTAAACCCCTAACAACAAACAACACTAGCACCCTAACAACAAAAACCACTAAACGGCAACAACAAACAACACTAAACCCCTAACAACAAACAACACTAACACCCTAACAACAAAAAACACTAAACCCCAACAAGAAACAACACTAAACCCCTAACAACAAACACTAACTCCCTAACAACAAACAACACTAAACCCCTAACAAGAAACTAACCTAACCCTGTAACAACAAATATCCCTAACCTCCTAACAACAAACAACCTTAACCCCCTAACAACAAACAACCCTAAACCCCTAACGAAAAACCATCCTAACCCCCTAACAAGCAACAACGCACACCCCCTAACCACAAACAACACTAACACCATAACCACAAACAACACTAACCCCGTAAGAACAAACAACACTAACCCCCTAACAACAAACAACACTAACACCCTAACAACAAAAACTACTAAACCCCAACAAGAAACAACCCTAAACCCCTAACAACAAACACTAACCCCCTAACAACAAACAACACTAAACCCCTAACAAGAAACTAACCTAACCCCGAAACAACAAACAACCCTAACCTCCTAACAACAAACAACCTTAAACCCCTAACAACAAACAACCCTAAACCCCTAACAACAAACAACACTAACACACTAACAACAAAAAACTCTAAACCCCAACAGAAACAACACTAAACCCCTAACAACAAACACTAACCCCCTAACAACAAACAACACTAAACCCCTAACAAGAAACTAACCTAACCCTGTAACAACAAGCAACCCTAACCTGCTAACAACAAACAACCCTAACCCCCTAACAAACAACAACACTAACCCCCTAACCACAAACAACACTAACACCCTAACAACAAAAACTACTAAACCCCAACAGGAAACAACCCTAAACCCCTAACAACAAACACTAACCGCCTAACAGCAAACAACACTAAACCCCTAACAAGAAACTAACCAAACCCCCTAACAACCAACAACGCACACCCCCTAACCACAAACAACACTAACACCCTAACCACAAACAACACTAACCCCGTAAGAACAAACTACACTAACCCCCAAACAACAAACAACACTAACACCCTAACAACAAAAATTACTAAACCCAACAAGAAACAACCATAAAATCCTAACAACAAACACTAACCCCCTAACAACAAACAACACTAAACCCCTAACAAGAAACTTACCTAAGCCCGTAACAACAAACAACCCTAACCTCCTAACAACAAACAACCTTAAAACCCTAACAACAAACAACCCTAAACCCCTAACAACAAACAATCCTAACCACCTAACAACCAACAACGATCAACCCCTAACCACAAACAACACTAACACCCTAACCACAAACAACACTAACCCCGTAAGAACAAACAACACTAACCCCCTAACCACAAACAACACTAACACCCTAACAACAAAAACTACTAAACTCCAACAAGAAACAACCCTAAACCCCTAACAACAAACACTAACCCCCTGACAACAAACAACCCTAAACCCCTAACAAGAAACTAACCTAACCCTGTAACAACAAACAACCCTAACCTCCTAACAACAAACAACCTTAACCCACTAACAACAAACAACCCTAAACCCCTAACAACAAACAATCCTAACCCCGTAACAACCAACAACGCACACCCCCTATCCACAAACAACACTAACACCCTAACCACAAGCAACACTAACCCCGTAAGAACAAACTACACTAACCCCCTAACAACAAACAACACTAACACCCTAACAACAAAAACTACTAAACCCCAACAAGAAACAACCCTAAACCCCTAACAACAAACACTAACCCCCTAACAACAAACAACACTAAACCCCTAACAAGAAACTAACCTAACCCCGTAACAACAAACAACCCTAACCTCCTAACAGCAAACAACCTTAAACCCCTAACAACAAACAACCCTAAACCCCTAACAACAAACAACACTAACACCCTAACAACAAAAACCACTAAACCCCAACAAGAAACAACACTAAACCCCTAACAATAAACTAACCTAACCCTGTAACAACAAACAACCCTAACCTCCTAACAACAAACAACCCTAACCCCCTAACAAACAACAACACTAAGCCCCTAACCACAAACAACACTAACACCCTAACAACTAAGACTACTAAACCCCAACAAGAAACAACCCTAAACCCCTAACAACAAACACTAACCCCCGAACAGCAAACAACACTAAACCCCTAACAAGAAACTAACCTAACCCCGTAACAACAAACAACCCTAACCTCCTAACAACAACCTTAAACCCCTAACAACAAACAACCCTAAACCCCTAACAAAAAACAACACTAACACCCTAACAACAAAAACCACTAAACCCCAACAAGAAACAACACTAAACCCCTAACAACAAACACTAACCCCCTAACAACAAACAACACTAAATCCCTAACAAGAAACTAACCTAACCCCGTAACAACAAACAACCCTAACCTCCTAACAGCAAACAACCTTAAACCCCTAACAACAAACAACCATAAACCCCTAACAACAAACAACACTAACACCCTAACAACAAAAACTACTAAACCCCAAAAAGAAACAACACTAAACCCCTAACAACAAACACTAACCCCCTAACAACAAACAACACTAAACCCCTAACAAGAAACTAACCTAACCCTGTAACAACAAACAGCCCTAACCTCCTAACAACAAACCACCTTAACCCCCTAACAACAAACAACCCTAAACCCCTAACAACAAACAATCCTAACCCCCTAACAACCAACAACTCTCACCCCCTAACCACAAACAACACTAACACCCTAACCACAACCAACACTAACCCCGTAAGAACAAACAACACTAACCCCCTAAGCACAAACAACACTAACACCGTAACAACAAAAACTACTAAACCCCAAAAAGAAACAACCCTAAACCCCTAACAACAAACACTAACCCCCTAACAACAAACAACACTAAACCCCTAACAAGAAACTAACCTAACCCTGTAACAACAAACAACCCTAACCTCCTAACAACAAACAACCTGAAGCCCCTAACAACAAACAACCCTAAACCCCTAACAACAAAAAACACTAACACCCTAACAACAAAAAACACTAAACCCCAACAAGAAACAACACTAAACCCCTAAAAACAAACATTAACCCCCTAACAACAAACAACACTAAACCCCTAACAAGAAACTAACCTAACCCTGTAACAACAAACAACCCTAACCTCCTAACAACAAACAATCTTAACTCCCTAACAACAAACAACCCTAAACCCCTAACAACAAGCAATCCTAACCCCCTAACAACCAACAACGCACACCCCCTAACCACAGACAACACTAACCCCCTAACCACAAACAACACTAACACCCTAACAACTAAAACTACTAAACCCCAAAAAGAAACAACCCTAAACCCCTAACAACAAACACTAACCCCCTAACAGCAAACAACACTAAACCCCTAACAAGAAACTAACCTAACCCCGTAACAACAAACAACCCTAACCTCCTAACAACAAACAACCTTAAACCCCTAACAACAAACAACCCTAAACCCCTAACAACAAACAACACTAACACCCTAACAACAAAAACCACTAAACCCCAACAAGAAACAACACTAAACCCCTAACAACAAACACTAACCCCCTAACAACAAACAACACTAAACCCCTAACAAGAAACTAACCTAACCCTGTAACAACAAACAACCCTAACCTCCTAACAAAAAACAACCTTAACCCCCTAACAAACAACAACACTAACCCCCTAACCACAAACAACACTAACACCCTAAGAACAAAAACTACTAAACCCCAACAAGAAACAGCCCTAAACCCCTAACAACAAACACTAACCCCCTAACAACAAAAAACACTAAACCCCTAACAAGAAACTAACATAACCCCGTAACAACAAAAAACCCTAACCTCCTAACAACAAACAACCTTAAACCCCTAACAACAAACAACCCTAAACCCCTAACAACAAACAACACTAGCACCCTAACAACAAAAACCACTAAACCGCAACAACAAACAACACTAAACCCCTAACAACAAACAACACTAACACCCTAACAACAAAAAACACTAAACCCCAACAAGAAACAACACTAAACCCCTAACAACAAACACTAACCCCCTAACAACAAACAACACTAAACCCCTAACAAGAAACTAACCTAACCCTGTAACAACAAACAGCCCAAACCTCCTAACAACAAACAACCTTAACCCCCTAACAACAAACAACCCTAAACCTCTAACAACAAACAATCCTAACCACCTAACAACCAACAACGCTCACCCCCTAACCACAAACAACACTAACCCCGTAAGAACAAACAACACTAACCCCCTAACCACAAACAACACTAACACCCTAACAACAAAAACTACTAAACTCCAACAAGAAACAACCCTAAACCCCTAACAACAAACACTAACCCCCTGACAACAAACAACCCTAAACCCCTAACAACAAACAACACTAACACCCTAACAACAAAAACCACTAAACCCCAACAAGAAATAACACTAAACCCGTAACAACAAACACTAACCCCCTAACAACAAACAACACTAAACCCCTAACAAGAAACTAACCTAACCCTGTAACAACAAAGAACCCTAACCTCCTAACAACAAACAACCTTAAACCCCTAACAACAAACAACCCTAAACCCCTAACAACAAACAACACTAACACCCTAACAACAAAAAACACTAACACCCTAACAACAAAAAACACTAAACCCCAACAAGAAACAACACTAAACCCCTAACAACAAACACTAACCCCCTAACAATAAACAACACTAAACCCCTAACAAGAAACTAACCTAACCCTGTAACAACAAACAACCCTAACCTCCTAACAACAAACAACCTTAACCCATTAACAACAAACAACCCTAAACCCCAAACAACAAACAATCCTAACCCCGTAACAACCAACAACGCACACCCCCTATCCACAAACAACACTAACACCCTAACCACAAACAACACTAACACCCTAACAACTAAAACTACTAAACCCCAACAAGAAACAACCCTAAACCCCTAACAACAAACACTAACCCCCTAACAGCAAACAACACTAAACCCCTAACAAGAAACTAACCTAACCCTGTAACAACAAACAACCCTAACCTCCTAACAAAAAACAACCTTAACCCCCTAACAAACAACAACACTAACCCCCTAACCACAAACAACACTAACACCCTAAGAACAAAAACTACTAAACCTCAACAAGAAACAGCCCTAAACCCCTAACAACAAACACTAACCCCCTAACAACAAAAAACACTAAACCCCTAACAAGAAACTAACATAACCCCGTAACAACAAAGAACCCTAACCTCCTAACAACAAACAACCTTAAACCCCTAACAACAAACAACCCTAAACCCCTAACAACAAACAACACTAGCACCCTAACAACAAAAACCACTAAACCGCAACAACAAACAACACTAAACCCCTAACAACAAACAACACTAACACCCTAACAACAAAAAACACTAAACCCCAACAAGAAACAACACTAAACCCCTAACAACAAACACTAACCCCCTAACAACAAACAACACTAAACCCCTAACAAGAAACTAACCTAACCCTGTAACAACAAACAGCCCAAACCTCCTAACAACAAACAACCTTAACCCCCTAACAACAAACAACCCTAAACCTCTAACAACAAACAATCCTAACCACCTAACAACCAACAACGCTCACCCCCTAACCACAAACAACACTAACCCCGTAAGAACAAACAACACTAACCCCCTAACCACAAACAACACTAACACCCTAACAACAAAAACTACTAAACTCCAACAAGAAACAACCCTAAACCCCTAACAACAAACACTAACCCCCTGACAACAAACAACCCGAAACCCCTAACAACAAACAACACTAACACCCTAACAACAAAAACCACTAAACCCCAACAAGAAATAACACTAAACCCGTAACAACAAACACTAACCCCCTAACAACAAACAACACTAAACCCCTAACAAGAAACTAACCTAACCCTGTAACAACAAAGAACCCTAACCTCCTAACAACAAACAACCTTAAACCCCTAACAACAAACAACCCTAAACCCCTAACAACAAACAACACTAACACCCTAACAACAAAAAACACTAACACCCTAACAACAAAAACCACTAAACCCCAACAAGAAACAACACTAAACCCCTAACAAAAAACACTAACCCCCTAACAACAAACAACACTAAACCCCTAACAAGAAACTAACCTAACTCTGTAACAACAAACAACCCTAATCTCCTAACAACAAACAACCTTAAACCCCTAACAACAAACAACCCTAAGCCCCTAACCACAAAGAACACTAACACCCTAACAACAAAAAACATTACCCCCAACAAGAAACAACAATAAACCCCTAACAACAAACACTAAACCCCTAACAACAAACAACCCTAAACCCCTAACAACAAACAATCCTAACCCCCTAACAACAAACAACCCTAAACCCCTAACAACAAACAACCCTAACCTTCTAACAACAACCCTAACCCCCTAACAAACAACAACACTAACCCCCAAACCACAAACAACACTAACACCCTAACAACAAAAACTACTAAACCTCAACAAGAAACAACCCTAAACCCCTAAGAACAAACACTAACCCCCTAACAACAAACAACACTAAACCCCTAACAAGAAACTAATGTAACCCCGTAACAACAAACAACCCTAACCTCCTAACAACACACAACCTTAAACCCCAAACAACAAACAATCCTAACCCCCAACAACCAACAAAGCTCACCCCCTAACCACAAACAACACTATCACCCTAACCACAAACAATACTAACCCCGTAAGAACAAACAACACTAACCCCCTAACCACAAACAACACTAACACCCTAACAACAAAAACTACTAAACCCCAACAAGAAACAACCCTAAACCCCTAACAACAAACACTAACCCCCAACAACAAACAACACTAAATCCCTAACAAGAAACTAACCTAACCCTGTAACAACAAACAACCCTAACCTCCTAACAACAAACAACCTTAAACCCCTAACAACAAACAACCCTAAACCCCTAACAGCAAATATTAACACCCTAACAACAAAAACCAGTAAACCCCAACAAGAAACAACACTAAACCCCTAACAACAAACACTAACCCCTAACAACAAACACGACTAAACCCCTAACAAGAAACTAACCTAACCCTGTAACAACAAACAACCCTAACCTCCTAACAACAAAGAACCTTAACCCCCTAACAACAAACAACCCTAAACCCCTAACAACAAACAATCCTAACCCCCTAACAACCAACAACGCACACCCCCTAACCACCAACAACACTAACACCCTAACCACACACAACACTAACCCCGTAAGAACAAACAACACTAAGCCCCTAACCACAAACAACACTAACACCCTAACAACAAAAACCACTAAAACCCAACAAGAAACAACAATAAACCCCTAACAACAAACACTAAACCCCTAACAACAAACAACACTAAACCCCTAACAAGAAACTAACCTAACCCTGTAACAACAAACAACCCTAACGTCCTAACAACAAACAACCTTGACCCCCTAACAACAAACAACCTTAAACCCCTAACAACAAACAATCCTAACCCCCTAACAACCAACAACGCTCACCCCCTAACCACAAACAACACTAACCCCGTAAGAACAAACAACACTAACCCCCTAACAACAAACAACACTAACACCCTAACAACAAAAAATACTAAACCCCAACAAGAAACAACCCTAAACCCCTAACAACAAACACTAACCCCCTAACAACAAACAACACTAAACACCTAACAAGAAACTAACCTAACCCCGTAACAACAAACAACCCTGACCTCCTAACAACAAACAACCTTAAACCCCTAACAACAAACAACCCTAAACCCCTAACAACAAACAACACTAACACCCTAACAACAAAAACCACTAAATCCCAACAAGAAATAGCACTAAACCCCTAACAACAAACACTAACCCCCTAACAACAAACAACACTAAACCCCTAACAAGAAACTAACCTAACCCCGTAACAACAAACAACCCTAACCTCCTAACAACAAACAACCTTAAACCCCTAACAACAAACAACCCTAAACCCCTAACAACAAAAATTAACACCCTAACAACAAAAACCAGTAAAACCCAACAAGAAACAACCCTAAACCCCTAACAACAAACACTAACCCCCTAACAACAAACAACACTAAACCCCTAACAACAAACAATCCTAACCGCCTAACAACCAACAACGCTCACCCGCTAACCACAAACAACACTAACACCATAACCACAAACAACACTAACCCCGTAAGAACAAACAACACTAACCCCCTAACAACAAACAACACTAACACCCTAACAACAAAAACTACTAAACCCCAACAAGAAACAACCCTAAACCCCTAACAACAAACACTAACCCCCTAACAACAAACAACACTAAAACCCTAACAAGAAACTAACCTATCCCCGTAACAACAAACAACCCTAACCGCCTAAAAACAAACAACCTTAAACCCCTAACAACAAACAACCCTAAACCCCTAACAACAAACAACACTAACACCCTCACAACAAAAACCACTAAACCCCAACAAGAAACAACACTAAACCCCGAACAACAAACCCTAACCCCCTGACAACAAACAACACTAAACCCCTAACAAGAAACTAACCTAACCCTGTAACAACAAACAACCCTAACCTCCTAACAACAAACAACCCTAACCCCCTAACAAACAACAACACTAAGCCCCTAACCACAAACAGCACTAACACCCTAACAACAAAAACAACTAAACCCCAACAAGAAACAACCCTAAACCCCTAAATACAAACAACACTAACCACCTAACAACATCCCTAACCCCCAACAACAAACTACTCTAACCCACTAACAACAAACAACACTAAGCCCCTAAAAACAAAGAATCCTAACTCTCTAACAAGAAACAACACTAACCCCCTAACAACAAAAAACACTAACCCCCTAACAACAAACACCACTAACCGCGTAACAACAATCCTAACAACCTAACAATAAACAACACTAACCCCCTAAAAATAAACTACTCTAAACCCCTAACAACAAACAACCCTAACCCCCTAACAACAAACAACCCTAAACCCATAACAACAAACAACCCTAACCTTCTAACAACAAACAACCCTAACCCCCTAACAAACAACAACACTAACCCCCTAACCACAAACAACAATAACACCCTAACCACAAACAACACTAACCCCGTAAGAACAAACAACACTAACCCCCTAACAACAAACAACACTAACACCCTAACAACAAAAACCACTAAAGGCCAACAAGAAACAATCCTAAACCCCTAAATACAAACTACACTAACCCCCTAACCACAAAGAACACTAACACCCTAACAACAAAAACCACTAAACCTCAAAAAGAAACAACCCGAAACCCCTAAATAGAAACAACACTAACCACCTAACAACAAGCCTAACCCCCTAACAACAAACAACCCTAACCCCCAACAACAAAATACTCTAACCCACTAACAACAAACAAACCTAAGCCCCTAACGACAAGGAATCCTAACGCTCTAACAAGAAACAACACTAACCCCCTAACAACAAAAAATACTAACCCCCTAACAACAAACACCACTAAGCCCCTAACAACAATCCTAACAACCTAACAACAAATAACACTAACCCCCTAAAAATAAACTACTCTGAACCCCTAACAACAAACAACCCTAACCCCCTAACAACAAACAACCCTAAACCCCTAACAACAAACAACCCTAACCTTCTAACAACAAACAACCCTAACCCCCTAACAAACAACAACACTAACCCCCTAACCACAAACAACACTAACACCCTAACAACAAAAAATACTAAACCCCAACAGGAAACAACCCTGAACCCCTGACAACAAACACTAACCACCTAAAAACAAACAACACTAAACCCCTAACAAGAAACTAAACTAACCCTGTAGCAACAAACAACCCTAAAATCCTAACAACAAACAACCTTAACCCCTAACAGCAAACAACCCTAAATCCCTAACAACAAACAATCCTAACCCCCTAACAACCAACAATGCTCACCCCCTAAGAACAAACAACACTAACACCCTTACCACAAAAAACACTAACCCCGTAAGAACAAACAACACTAACCCCCTAACTACAAACAACACTAACACCCTAACAACAAAAACTACTAAACCCCAACAAGAAACAACCCTAAACCCCTAACAACAAACACTAACCCCCTAACAACAAACAACACTAAACACCTATCAAGAAACTAAGTAAACCCCGTAACAACAAACAACCCTAACCTCCTAACAACAAACAACCCTAAACCCCTAACAACAAACAACCCTAAACCCCTAACAACAAACAACACTAACACCCTAACAACAAAAACCACTAAACTCCAACAAGAAACAACACTGAACCCATAACTACAAACACTAACCCCCTAACAACAAACAACACTAAACCCCTAACAAGAAACTAACCTAACCCTGTAACAACAAACAACCTTAACCTCCTAACAACAAACAACCCTAAACCCCTAACAAACAACAACACTAACCCCCTAACCACAAACAACGCTAACACCCTAACAACAAAAACTACTAAACCCCAACAAGAAACAACCCTAAACCCCTAACAACAAACACTAACCCCCTAACAACAAACAACACTAAACCCCTAACAAGAAACTAACCTAACCCCGTAACAACAAACAACCCTAACCTCCTAACAACAAACAACCTTAAACCCCTAACAACAAACAACCCTAAACCCCTAACAACAAAAAACACTAACACCCTAACAACAAAAAACACTAAACCCCAACAAGAAACAACACTAAACCCCTAACAACAAACACTAACCCCCTAACAACAAACAACACTAAACACCTAACAAGAAACTAACCTAACCCTGTAACAACAAACAACCCTAACCTCCTAACAACAAACAACCTTAACCCCCTAACAACAAACAACCCTAAACCCCTAACAACAAACAACCTTAACCTTCTAACAACAAACAACCCTAACCCCCTAACAAACAAAAACACTAACCCCCTAACCACAAACAACACTAACACCCTAACAGCAAAAACTACTAAACCCCAACAAGATACTATCCTAAACCCCTAAAAACAAGCACTAACGAATTAAAAACAAACACTAAACCCCTAACAAGAAACTAACCTAACCCCGTAACAACAAACAACCCTAACCTCCTAACAACAAACAACCTAAACCCCCTAACAACAAACAACCTTAAACCTCTAACAACCAACAACGCTCACCCCCTAACCACAAACAGCACTAACAACCAAACCACAAACAACACTAACACCCTAACAACAAAAAACACTAACCCCCTCACAACAAACACCACTAACTCCCTAACAACAATCCTAACAACCTAACAACAAACAACACTAACCCCCTAAAAATAAACTACTCTAAACACCTAACAACAAACAACCCTAACCCCCTAACAACAAACAACCCTAAACCCCTAACAACAAACAACCCTAACCTTCTAACAACAAACAACCCTAACCCCCTAACAAACAACAACACTAACCCCCTAACCACAAACAACACTAACACCCTAACAACAAAAACTACTAAAGCCCAACAAGAAACAACCCTAAACCCCTAACGACAAACACTAACCCTCTAACAACAAACAACACTACACCCCTAACAAGAAACTAACCTAACCCCGTAACAACAAACAACGCACACCCCCTAACCACAAACAACACTGACACCCTAACCACAAACAACACTAACCCCGTAAGAACAAACAACACTAACCCCCTAACAACAAACAACACTAACACCCTAACAAAAAAACTATTAAACCCCAACAAGAAACAACCCTAAACCCCTAACAACAAACACTAACCCCCTAACAACAAACAACACTAAACCTCTAACAAGAAACTAACCTAACCCCGTAACAACAAACAACCCTAACCTCCTAACAACAAACAACCCTAACCCCCTAACAAACAACAACACTAACCCCCTAACCACAAACAACACTAACACCCTAACAACAAAAAATACTAAACCCCAACAGGAAACAACCCTGAACCCCTAACAACAAACACTAACCCCCTAACAACAAACTACACTAAACCCTTAACAAGAAACTAACCTAACCCCGTAACAACAAACAACCCTAACCTCCTAACAACAAACAACCTTAAACCCCTAACAACAAACAACCCTAAACCCCTAACAACAAACAACACTAACACCCTAACAACAAAAAACACTAAACCCCAACAACAAAGAACACTAAACCCCTAACAACAAACACTAACCACCTAAAAACAAACAACACTAAACCCCTAACAAGAAACTAAACTAACCCTGTAGCAACAAACAACCCTAAAATCCTAACAACAAACAACCTTAACCCCCTAACAGCAAACAACCCTAAATCCCTAACAACAAACAATCCTAACCCCCTAACAACCAACAATGCTCACCCCCTAAGAACAAACAACACTAACACCCTTACCACAAAAAACACTAACCCCGTAAGAACAAACAACACTAACCCCCTAACTACAAACAACACTAACACCCTAACAACAAAAACTACTAAACCCCAACAAGAAACAACCCTAAACCCCTAACAACAAACACTAACCCCCTAACAACAAACAACACTAAACACCTATCAAGAAACTAAGTAAACCCCGTAACAACAAACAACCCTAACCTCCTAACAACAAACAACCCTAAACCCCTAACAACAAACAACCCTAAACCCCTAACAACAAACAACACTAACACCCTAACAACAAAAACCACTAAACTCCAACAAGAAACAACACTGAACCCATAACTACAAACACTAACCCCCTAACAACAAACAACACTAAACCCCTAACAAGAAACTAACCTAACCCTGTAACAACAAACAACCTTAACCTCCTAACAACAAACAACCCTAAACCCCTAACAAACAACAACACTAACCCCCTAACCACAAACAACGCTAACACCCTAACAACAAAAACTACTAAACCCCAACAAGAAACAACCCTAAACCCCTAACAACAAACACTAACCCCCTAACAACAAACAACACTAAACCCCTAACAAGAAACTAACCTAACCCCGTAACAACAAACAACCCTAACCTCCTAACAACAAACAACCTTAAACCCCTAACAACAAACAACCCTAAACCCCTAACAACAAAAAACACTAACACCCTAACAACAAAAAACACTAAACCCCAACAAGAAACAACACTAAACCCCTAACAACAAACACTAACCCCCTAACAACAAACAACACTAAACACCTAACAAGAAACTAACCTAACCCTGTAACAACAAACAACCCTAACCTCCTAACAACAAACAACCTTAACCCCCTAACAACAAACAACCCTAAACCCCTAACAACAAACAACCTTAACCTTCTAACAACAAACAACCCTAACCCCCTAACAAACAAAAACACTAACCCCCTAACCACAAACAACACTAACACCCTAACAGCAAAAACTACTAAACCCCAACAAGATACTATCCTAAACCCCTAAAAACAAGCACTAACGAATTAAAAACAAACACTAAACCCCTAACAAGAAACTAACCTAACCCCGTAACAACAAACAACCCTAACCTCCTAACAACAAACAACCTAAACCCCCTAACAACAAACAACCTTAAACCTCTAACAACCAACAACGCTCACCCCCTAACCACAAACAGCACTAACAACCAAACCACAAACAACACTAACACCCTAACAACAAAAAACACTAACCCCCTCACAACAAACACCACTAACTCCCTAACAACAATCCTAACAACCTAACAACAAACAACACTAACCCCCTAAAAATAAACTACTCTAAACACCTAACAACAAACAACCCTAACCCCCTAACAACAAACAACCCTAAACCCCTAACAACAAACAACCCTAACCTTCTAACAACAAACAACCCTAACCCCCTAACAAACAACAACACTAACCCCCTAACCACAAACAACCCTAAACCCCTAACAACAAACAACCCTAACCTTCTAACAACAAACAACCCTAACCCCCTAACAAACAACAACACTAACCCCCTAACCACAAACAACACTAACACCCTAACAACAAAAACTACTAAAGCCCAACAAGAAACAACCCTAAACCCCTAACGACAAACACTAACCCTCTAACAACAAACAACACTACACCCCTAACAAGAAACTAACCTAACCCCGTAACAACAAACAACGCACACCCCCTAACCACAAACAACACTGACACCCTAACCACAAACAACACTAACCCCGTAAGAACAAACAACACTAACCCCCTAACAACAAACAACACTAACACCCTAACAAAAAAACTATTAAACCCCAACAAGAAACAACCCTAAACCCCTAACAACAAACACTAACCCCCTAACAACAAACAACACTAAACCTCTAACAAGAAACTAACCTAACCCCGTAACAACAAACAACCCTAACCTCCTAACAACAAACAACCTTAAACCCCTAACAACAAACAACCCTAAACCCCTAACAACAAACAACACTAACACCCTAACAACAAAAACCACTAAACCCCAACAAGAAACAACACTAAACCCCTAACAACAAACACTAACCCCCTGACAACAAACAACACTAAACCCCTAGCAAGAAACTAACCTAACCCTGTAACAACAAACAACCCTAACCTCCTAACAACAAACAACCCTAACCCCCTAACAAACAACAACACTAACCCCCTAACCACAAACAGCACTAACACCCTAACAACAAAAACAACTAAACCCCAACAAGAAACAACCCTAAACCCCTAACAACAAACACTAACCCCCTAACAACAAGCAATACTAAACCCCTAACAAGAAACTAACCTAACCCCGTAACAACAAAAAACAATAACCTCCTAACAGCAAACAACCTTAAACCCCTAACAACACACAGCCCTAAACCCCTAACAACAAACACTAACACCCTAACAACAAAAACCTCTAAAACCCAACAAGAAACAACTCTAAACCCCTAACAACAAACACTAACCCCCAACAACAAACAACACTAAACCCCTAACAAGAAACTAACCTAACCCTGTAACAACAAACAACCCTAACCTCCTAACAACAAACAACCTTAACCCCCTAACAACAAGTAACCCTAAACCTCTAACAACAAACAATCCTAACCCCCTAACAACCAACAACGCACACCCCCTATCCACAAACAACACTAACACCCTAACCACAAACAACACTAACCCCGTAAGAACAAAAAACACTAACCCCCTAACAACAAACAACACTAACACCCTAACAACAAAAACTACTAAACCCCAACAAGAAACAACCCTAAACCCCTAACACCAAACACTAACCCCCTAACAACAAACAACACTAAACCCCTAACAAGAAACTAACCTAACCCCGTAACAACAAACAACCCTAACCTCCTAACATCAAACAACCATAAACCCCTAACAACAAACAACCCTAAACCCCTAACAACAAACACTAACACCCTAACAACAAAAAACACTAAACCCCAACAAGAAACAACATTAAATCCCTAACAACAAACACTAACCCCCTAACAACAAACAACACTAAACCCCTAACAAGAAACTAACCTAACCCTGTAACAACAAACAACCCTAACCTCCTAAGAACAAACAACACTAACCCCCAAACAACAAAAAAACTAACACTAACCCCCTAACCACAAACAACACTAACACCCCAACAACAAAAACTACTAAACCCCAACAAGAAACAACCCTAAACCCCTAACAACAAACACGAACCCCCTAACAACAAACAACACTAAACCACTAACAAGAAACTAACCTAACCCCGTAACAACAAACAACTCTAACCTCCTAAAAACAAACAACCTTAAACCCCTAACAACAAACAACCCTAAACCCCTAACAACAATCAACACTAACACCCTAACAAAAAAAACCACTAA
This sequence comes from Loxodonta africana, assembly GCF_030014295.1. Taxonomy (NCBI): domain Eukaryota; kingdom Metazoa; phylum Chordata; class Mammalia; order Proboscidea; family Elephantidae; genus Loxodonta; species Loxodonta africana. The sequence goes on from NC_087351.1 coordinate 2,085,671, forward strand.
AGCCCAAAAAGAAACAACACTAAACCCCTAACAACAAACACTAACCCCCTAACAACAAAAAGTACTAAACCCCTAACAAGAAACTAACCTAACCCTGTAACAACAAACAACCCTAACCTCCTAACAACAAACAACCTTAACCCCCTAACAACAAACAACCTTAAACCCCTAACAACAAACAATCCTAACCCCCTAACAACCAATAACGCTCACCCCCTAACCACAAACAACACTAACACCCTAACCAAAAACAACACTATCCCCGTAAGAACAAACAACACTAACCCCTTAACAACAAACAACACTAACACCCTAACAACAAAAACCACTAAAGCCCAACAAGGAGCAACCCTAAACCCCTAAATACAAACAACACTAACCCCCTAACCACAAACAACACTAACAAGCTAACAACAAAAACCACTAAACCTCAACAAGAAACAACCCGAAACCCCTAAATAGAAACAACACTAACCACCTAACAACAATCCTAATCCCCTAACAACAAACAACCCTAACCCCCAACAACAAACTACTCTAACCCACTAACAACAAACAAGCCTAATCCCCTAACAACAAACAACCCTAACCCCCAACAACAAACTACTCTAACCCCCTAACAACAAAAAACACTAACCCCCTAACAACAAACACCACTAACCCCCTAACAACAATCCTAACAACCTAACAACAAACAACACTAACCCCCTAAAAATAAACTACTCTAAACCCCTAACAACAAACAACCCTAACCCCCTAACAACAAACAACCCTAAACCCCTAACAACAAACAACCCTAACTTTCTAACAACAAACAACCCTAACCCCCTAACAAACAACAACACTAACCCCCTAACCACAAACAACCCTAACACCCTAACAACAAAAACCACTAAACCCCAACAAGAAACAACACTAAACCCCTCACAACAAACACTAACCCCCTAACAACAAACAACACTAAACCCCTAACAAGAAACTAACCTAACCCTGTAACAACAAACAACCCTAACCTCCTAACAACAAACAACCTTAAACCCCTAACAACAAACAACCCTAAACCCCTAACAACAAAGAACACTAACACGCTAACAACAAAAAGCACTAAACCCCAACAAGAAACAACATTAAACCCCTAACAACAAACACTAACCCCTTAACAACAAACAACACTAAACTCCTTACAAGAAACTAACCTAACCCTGTAACAACAAACAACCCTAACCTCCTAACAACAATCAACCTTAACCCCTAACAACAAACAACCTAAAACCCCTAACAACAAAGAATCATAACCCCCTAACAACCAACAACGCTCACCCCCTAACCACAAACAGCACTAACACCCTAACCACAAACAACACTAACCCCGTAAGAACAAACAACAATAACCCCCTAACAACAAACAACACTAACACCCTAACAAGAAAAACTACTAAACCCCAACAAGAAACAACCCTAAACCCCTAACAACAAACACTAACCCCCTAACAACAAACAACACTAAATCCCTAACAAGAAACTAACCTAACCCCGTAACAACAAACAACCCTAACCTCCTAACAACAAACAACCTTAAACCCCTAACAACAAACAACCCTAAACCCCTAACAACAATCAACAATAACACCCTAACAACAAAAACCACTAAACCCCAACAAGAAACAACACTAAACCCCTAACAACAAACACTAACCCCCTAACAACAAACAACACTAAACCCCTAACAAGAAACTAACCTAACCCTGTAACAACAAACAACCCTAACCTCCTAACAACAAACAACCTTAACCCCCTAACCAGAAACAACCCTAAACCTCTAACAACAAACAATCCTAACCCCCTAACAACCAACAACGCTCACCCCCTAACCACAAACAACGCTAACACCCTAACCACAAACAACACTAACCCCGTAATTAGAAACAACACTAACCCCCAATTCACAAACAACACTAACACCCTAACAACAAAAACTACTAAACCCCAACAAGAAACAACTCTAAACCCCTAACAACAAACACTAACCCCCTAACAACAAACAACACTAAACCCCTAACAAGAAACTAACCTAACCCCGTAACAACAAACAACCCTAACCTCCTAACAACAAACAACCTTAAACCCCTAACAACAAACAAACCTAAACCCCTAACAACAAACAACACTAACACCCTAACAACAAAAACCACTAAACCCCAACAAGAAACAACACTAAACCCCTAACAAAAAACACTAACCCCCTAACAACAAACAACACTAAACCCCTAACAAGAAACTAACCTAACTCTGTAACAACAAACAACCCTAATCTCCTAACAACAAACAACCTTAAACCCCTAACAACAAACAACCCTAAGCCCCTAACAACAAAGAACACTAACACCCTAACAACAAAAAACATTACCCCCAACAAGAAACAACAATAAACCCCTAACAACAAACACTAAACCCATAACAACAAACAACCCTAAACCCCTAACAACAAACAATCCTAACCCCCTTACAACAAACAACCCTAAACCCCTAACAACAAACAACCCTAACCTTCTAACAACAAACAACCCTAACCCCCTAACAAACAACAACACTAACCCCCAAACCACAAACAACACTAACACCCTAACAACAAAAACTACTAAACCTCAACAAGAAACAACCCTAAACCCCTAAGAACAAACACTAACCCCCTAACAACAAACAACACTAAACCCCTAACAAGAAACTAATGTAACCCCGTAACAACAAACAACCCTAACCTACTAACAACACACAACCTTAAACCCCTAACAACAAACAATCCTAACCCCCAACAACCAACAAAGCTCACCCCCTAACCACAAACAACACTAACACCCTAACCACAAACAACACTAACCCCGTAAGAACAAACAACACTAACCCCCTAACCACAAACAACACTAACACCCTAACAACAAAAACTACTAAACCCCAACAAGAAACAACCCTAAACCCCTAACAACAAACACTAACCCCCTAACAACAAACAACACTAAACCCCTAACAAGAAACTAACCTAACCCCGTAACAACAAACAACCCTAACCTCCTAACAACAAACAACCTTAAACCGCTAACAACAAACAACCCTAAACCCCTAACAACAAAAATTAACACCCTAACAACAAAAACCACTAAACCCCAACAAGAAACAACACTAAACCCCTAACAACAAACACTAACCCCTAACAACAAACAACACTAAACCCCTAACAAGAAACTAACCTAACCCTGTAACAACAAACAACCCTAACCTCCTAACAACAAACAACCTTAACCCCCTAACAACAAACAACCCTAAACCCCTAACAACAAACAATCCTAACCCCCTAACAACCAACAACGCACACCCCCTAACCACAAACAACACTAACACCCTAACCACACACAACACTAACCCCGTAAGAACAAACAACACTAAGCCCCTATCCACAAACAACACTAACACCCTAACAACAAAAACTACTAAACCCGAACAAGAAACAACCCTAAACCCCTAACGACAAACACTAACCCCCTAACAACAAACAACATTAAACCCCTAAAAAGAAACTAACCTAACCCCGTAACAACAAACAACCCTAACCTCCGAACAACAAACAACCTTAAACCCCTATCAACAAACAACCCTAAACCCCTAACAACAAACAACACTAACACCCTAACAACAAAAACCACTAAAACCCAACAAGAAACAACACTAAACCCCTAACAACAAACACTAAACCCCTAACAACAAACAACACTAAACCCCTAACAAGAAACTAACCTAACCCTGTAACAACAAACAACCCTAACCTCCTAACAACAAACAACCTTTACCCCTTAACAACAAACAACCTTAAAACCCTAACAACAAACAATCCTAACACCCTAACAACCAACAACGCTCACCCCCTAACCACAAACAACACTAACCCCGTAAGAACAAACAACACTAACCCCCTAACAACAAACAACACTAACACCCTAACAACAAAAACTACTAAACCCCAACAAGAAACAACCCTAAACCCCTAACAACAAACACTAACCCCCTACCAACAAACAACACTAAACCCCTAACAAGGAACTTACCTAACCCTGTAAGAACAAACAACCCTAACCTCCTAACAACAAACAACCTTAACCCCCTAACAACACACAACCTTAAACCCCTAACAACAAACAATCCTAACCCCCTAACAACCAACAACGCTGACCACCTAACTGCAAACAGCAGTAACACCCTAACCACAATCAACACTAACCCCGTAAGAACAAACAACACTAACCCCCTAACAACAAACAACACTAACACCCTAACAACAAAAACTACTAAACCCCAACAAGAAACAATCCTAAACCCCTAACAACAAACACTAACCCCCTAACAACAAACAACACTAAACCCCTAACAAGAAACTAACCTAACCCCGTAACAACAAACAACCCTAACCTCCTAACAACAAACAACCTTAAACCCCTAACAACAAACAACCCTAAACCCCTAACAACAATCAACACTAACACCCTAACAACAAAAACCACTAAACCCCAAGAAGAAACAACACTAAACCCCTAACAACAAACACTAACCCCCTAACAACAAACAACACTAAACCCCTAAGAAGAAACTAATGTAACCCCCTAACAACAAACAACCCTAACCTCCTAACAACACACAACCTTAAACCCCTAACAACAAACAATCCTAACCCCCAACAACCAACAAAGCTCACCCCCTAACCACAAACAACACTAACACCCTAACCACAAACAACACTAACCCCGTAAGAACAAACAACACTAACCCCCTAACCACAAACAACACTAACACCCTAACAACAAAAACTACTAAACCCCAACAAGAAACAACCCTAAACCCCTAACAACAAACACTAACCCCCTAACAACAAACAACACTAAACCCCTAACAAGAAACTAACCTAACCCCGTAACAACAAACAACCCTAACCTCCTAACAACAAACAACCTTAAACCCCTAACAACAAACAACCCTAAACCCCTAACAACAAACATTAACACCCTAACAACAAAAACCAGTAAACCCCAACAAGAAACAACACTAAACCCCTAACAACAAACACTAACCCCTAACAACAAACAACACTAAACCCCTAACAAGAAACTAACCTAACCCTGTAACAACAAACAAACCTAACCTCCTAACAACAAACAACCTTAACCCCCTAACAACAAACAACCCTAAACCCCTAACAACAAACAATCCTAACCCCCTAATAACCAACAACGCACACCCCCTAACCACAAACAACACTAACAGCCTAACCACACACAACACTAACCCCGTAAGAACAAACAACACTAAGCCCCTAACCACAAACAACACTAACACCCTAACAACAAAAACTACTAAACCCCAACAAGAAACAACCCTAAATCCCTAACAACAAACACTAACCCCCTAACAACAAACAACACTAAACCCCTAAAAAGAAACTAACCTAACCCCGTAACAACAAACAACCCTAACCTCCTAACAACAAACAAACTTAAACCCCTATCAACAAACAACCCTAAACCCATAACAACAAACAACACTAACACCCTAACAACAAAAACCACTAAAACCCAACAAGAAACAACACTAAACCCCTAACAACAAACACTAAACCCCTAACAACAAACAACACTAAACCCCTAACAACAAACAACCCTAAACCCCTAACAACAAACAACACTAACACCCTAACAACAAAAACCACTAAACCCCAACAAGAAACAGCACTAAACCCCTAACACCAAACACTAACCCCCTAACAACAAACAACACTAAACCCCTAACAAGAAACTAACCTAACCCCGTAACAACAAACAACCCTAACCTCCTAACAACAAACAACCTTAAACCCCTAACAACAAACAACCCTAAACCCCTACCAACAAAAATTAACACCCTAACAACAAAAACCAGTAAACCCCAACAAGAAACAACCCTAAACCCCTAACAACAAACACTAACCCCCTAACAACAAACAGCACTAAACCCCTAACAACAAACAATCCTAACCGCCTAACAACCAACAACGCTCACCCGCTAACCACAAACAACACTAACACCATAACCACAAACAACACTAACCCCGTAAGAACAAACAACACTAACCCCCTAACAACAAACAACACTAACACCCTAACAACAAAAACTACTAAACCCCAACAAGAAACAACCCTAAACCCCTAACAACAAACACTAACCCTCTAACAAGAAACAACACTAAACCCCTAACAAGAAACTAACCTAACCCCGTAACAACAAACAACGCACACCCCCTAACCACAAACAACACTAACACCCTAACCACAAACAACACTAACCCCGTAAGAGCAAACAACACTAACCCCTAACAAGAAACAACACTAACACCCTAACAACAAAAACTACTAAACCCCAACAAGAAACAACCCTAAACCCCTAACAACAAACACTAACCCCCTAACAACAAACAACACTAAATCCCTAACAAGAAACTAACCTAACCCCGTAACAACAAACAACCCTAACCTCCTAACAACAAACAACCTTAAACCCCTAACAACAAACAACCCTAAACCCCTAACAACAATCAACAATAACACCCTAACAACAAAAACCACTAAACCCCAACAAGAAACAACACTAAACCCCTAACAACAAACACTAACCCCCTAACAACAAACAACACTAAACCCCTAACAAGAAACTAACCTAACCCTGTAACAACAAACAACCCTAACCTCCTAACAACAAACAACCTTAACCCCCTAACAAGAAACAACCCTAAACCTCTAACAACAAACAATCCTAACCCCCTAACAACCAACAACGCTCACCCCCTAACCACAAACAACGCTAACACCCTAACCACAAACAACACTAACCCCGTAATAATAAACAACACTAACCCCCTAATCACAAACAACACTAACACCCTAACAAGAACAACTACTAAACCCCAACAAGAAACAACCGTAAACCCCTAACAACAAACACTAACCCCCTAACAACAAACAACACTAAACCCCTAACAAGAAACTAACCTAACCCCGTAACAACAAACAACCCTAACCTCCTAACAACAAACAACCTTAAACCCCTAACAACAAACAAACCTAAACCCCTAACAACAAACAACACTAACACCCTAACAACAAAAACCACTAAACCCCAACAAGAAACACTAAACCCCTAACAAAAAACACTAACCCCCTAACAACAAACAACACTAAACCCCTAACAAGAAACTAACCTAACTCTGTAACAACAAACAACCCTAATCTCCTAACAACAAACAACCTTAAACCCCTAACAACAAACAACCCTAAGCCCCTAACAACAAAGAACACTAACACCCTAACAACAAAAAACATTACCCCCAACAAGAAACAACAATAAACCCCTAACAACAAACACTAAACCCCTAACAACAAACAACCCTAAACCCCTAACAACAAACAATCCTAACCCCCTAACAACAAACAACCCTAAACCCCTAACAACAAACAACCCTAACCTTCTAACAACAAACAACCCTAACCCCCTAACAAACAACAACACTAACCCCCAAACCACAAACAACACTAACACCCTAACAACAAAAACTACTAAACCTCAGCAAGAAACAACCCTAAACCCCTAAGAACAAACACTAACCCCCTAACAACAAACAACACTAAACCCCTAACAAGAAACTAATGTAACCCCGTAACAACAAACAACCCTAACCTCCTAACAACACACAACCTTAAACCCCTAACAACAAACAATCCTAACCCCAACAACCAACAAAGCTCACCCCCTAACCACAAACAACACTAACACCCTAACCACAAACAACACTAACCCCGTAAGAACAAACAACACTAACCCCCTAACAACAAACAACACTAACACCCTAACAACAAAAACTACTAAACCCCAACAAGAAACAACCCTAAACCCCTAACAACAAACACTAACCCCCTAACAACAAACAACACTAAACCCCTAACAAGAAACTAACCTAACCCCGTAACAACAAACAACCCTAACCTCCTAACAACAAACAACCTTAAACCCCTAACAACAAACAACCCTAAACCCCTAACAACAAACCATCCTAACCCCCTAAAAACCAACAACGCGCACCCCCTAACCACAAACAACACTAACACCCTAACCACAAACAACACTAACCCCGTAACAACAAACAACCCTAACCTCCTAACAACAAACAACCTTAAACCCCTAACAACAAACAACCCTAAACCCCTAACAACAAACAACACTGACATCCTAACAACAAAAACCAATAACCCCAACAGGAAACAACACTAAACCCCTAACAACAAACACTAAACCCCTAACAAGAAACTAACCTAACCCCGTAACAACAAAAAACCCTAACCTCCTAACAACAAACAAACCTAACCCCCTAACAAACAACAACACTAACCCCCTAACCACAAACAACACTAACACCCTAACAACAAAAACTACTAAACCCCAACAAGAAACAACCCTAAACCCCTAACAACAAACACTAACCCCTTAACAGCAAACAACACTAAACCCCTAACAAGAAACTAACCTATCCCCGTAACAACACACAACCCTAACCTCCTAACAACAAACAACCTTAAACCCCTAACAACAAACAACTATAAACGCCTAACAACAAACAACACTAACACCCTAACAACAAAAAACACTAAACCCCAACAGGAAACAACACTAAACCCCTAACAAAAAACACTAACCCCCTAACAACAAACAACACTAAACCCCTAATAAGAAACTAACCTAACCCTGTAACAACAAACAGCCCTAACTTCCTAACAACAATCCACCTTAACCCCCTAACAACAAACAACCCTAAACCCCTAACAACAAACAATCCTAACCCCCTAACAACCAACAACGCTCACCCCCTAACCACAAACAACACTAACACCCTAACCACAAACAACACTAACCCCGTAAGAACAAACAACACTAACCCCCTAACAACAAACAACACTAACACCCTAACAACAAAAACCACTAAACCCCAACAAGAAACAACCCTAAACCCCTAACAACAAACACTAACCCCCTAACAACAAACAACACTAAACCCCTAACAAGAAACTAACCTAACCCCGTAACAACAAACAACCCTAACCTCCTAACAACAAACAACCTTAAACCCCTAACAACAAAGAACCCTAAACCCCTAACAACAAACAACACTAACACCCTAACAACAAAAACCACTAAACACCAACAAGAAACAACACTAAACCCCTAACAACAAACACTAACCCCCTAACAACAAACAACACTAAACCCCTAACAAGAAACTAACCTAACCCTGTAACAACAAACAACCCTAACCTTCTAACAACAAACAACCCTAACCCCCTAACAAACAACAACACTAACCCCCTAACCACAAACAACACTAACACCCTAACCACAAACAACACTAACACCCTAACAACAAAAACTACTAAACCCCAACAAGAAACAACCCTAAACCCCTAACAACAAACACTAACCCCCTAACAGCAAACAACACTAAACCCCTAACAAGAAACTAACCTAACCCCCTAACAACCAACAACGCACACCCCCTAACCACAAACAACAGTAACCCCGTAAGAGCAAACTACACTAACCCCCTAACAACAAACAACACTAACACCCTAACAACAAAAACTACTAAACCCAACAAGAAAGAACCCTAAACCCCTAACAACGAACACTAACCCCCTAACAACAAACAACACTAAACCCCTAACAAGAAACTTACCTAACCCCGTAACAACAAACAACCCTAACCTCCTAACAACAAACAACCTTAAACCCCTAACAACAAACAACCCTAAACCCCTAAGAACAAACAACACTAACACCCTAACAACAAAAACCACTAAACCCCAACAAGAAACAACACTAAACCCCTAACAACAAACACTAACCCCCTAACCACAAACAACACTAAACCCCTAACAAGAAACTAACCTAACCCCGTAACAACAAAAAACCCTAACCTCCTAACAACAAACAAACCTAACCCCCTAACAAACAACAACACTAACCCCCTAACCACAAACAACACTAACACCCTAACAACAAAAACTACTAAACCCCAACAAGAAACAACCCTAAACCCCTAACAACAAACACTAACCCCTTAACAGCAAACAACACTAAACCCCTAACAAGAAACTAACCTAACCCCGTAACAACACACAACCCTAACCTCCTAACAACAAACAACCTTAAACCCCTAACAACAAACAACTATAAACGCCTAACAACAAACAACACTAACACCCTAACAACAAAAAACACTAAACCCCAACAGGAAACAACACTAAACCCCTAACAAAAAACACTAACCCCCTAACAACAAACAACACTAAACCCCTAACAAGAAACTAACCTAACCCTGTAACAACAAACAGCCCTAACTTCCTAACAACAATCCACCTTAACCCCCTAACAACAAACAACCCTAAACCCCTAACAACAAACAATCCTAACCCCCTAACAACCAACAACGCTCACCCCCTAAGCACAAACAACACTAACACCCTAACCACAAACAACACTAACCCCGTAAGAACAAACAACACTAACCCCCTAACAACAAACAACACTAACACCCTAACAACAAAAACCACTAAACCCCAACAAGAAACAACCCTAAACCCCTAACAACAAACACTAACCCCCTAACAACAAACAACACTAAACCCCTAACAAGAAACTAACCTAACCCCGTAACAACAAACAACCCTAAACTCCTAACAACAAACAACCTTAAACCCCTAACAACAAAGAACCCTAAACCCCTAACAACAAACAACACTAACACCCTAACAACAAAAACCACTAAACACCAACAAGAAACAACACTAAACCCCTAACAACAAACACTAACCCCCTAACAACAAACAACACTAAACCCCTAACAAGAAACTAACCTAACCCTGTAACAACAAACAACCCTAACCTTCTAACAACAAACAACCCTAACCCCCTAACAAACAAAAACACTAACCCCCTAACCACAAACAACACTAACACCCTAACCACAAACAACACTAACACCCTAACAACAAAAACTACTAAACCCCAACAAGAAACAACCCTAAACCCCTAACAACAAACACTAACCCCCTAACAGCAAACAACACTAAACCCCTAACAAGAAACTAACCTAACCCCCTAACAACCAACAACGCACACCCCCTAACCACAAACAACACTAACCCCGTAAGAACAAACTACACTAACCCCCTAACAACAAACAACACTAACACCCTAACAACAAAAACTACTAAACCCAACAAGAAAGAACCCTAAACCCCTAACAACGAACACTAACCCCCTAACAACAAACAACACTAAACCCCTAACAAGAAACTTACCTAACCCCGTAACAACAAACAACCCTAACCTCCTAACAACAAACAACCTTAAACCCCTAACAACAAACAACCCTAAACCCCTAACAACAAACAACACTAACACCCTAACAACAAAAACCACTAAACCCCAACAAGAAACAACACTAAACCCCTAACAACAAACACTAACCCCCTAACCACAAACAACACTAAACCCCTAACAAGAAACTAACCTAACCCCGTAACAACAAAAAACCCTAACCTCCTAACAACAAACAAACCTAACCCCCTAACAAACAACAAAACTAACCCCCTAACCACAAACAACACTAACACCCTAACAACAAAAACTACTAAACCCCAACAAGAAACAACCCTAAACCCCTAACAACAAACACTAACCCCTTAACAGCAAACAACACTAAACCCCTAACAAGAAACTAACCTAACCCCGTAAAAACACACAACCCTAACCTCCTAACAACAAACAACCTTAAACCCCTAACAACAAACAACTATAAACGCCTAACAACAAACAACACTAACACCCTAACAACAAAAAACACTAAACCCCAACAGGAAACAACACTAAACCCCTAACAAAAAACACTAACCCCCTAACAACAAACAACACTAAACCCCTAACAAGAAACTAACCTAACCCTGTAACAACAAACAGCCCTAACTTCCTAACAACAATCCACCTTAACCCCCTAACAACAAACAACCCTAAACCCCTAACAACAAACAATCCTAACCCCCTAACAACCAACAACGCTCACCCCCTAACCACAAACAACACTAACACCCTAACCACAAACAACACTAACCCCGTAAGAACAAACAACACTAACCCCCTAACAACAAACAACACTAACACCCTAACAACAAAAACCACTAAACCCCAACAAGAAACAACCCTAAACCCCTAAATAGAAACAACACTAACCACCTACCAACAACCTAACCCGCTAACAACAAACAACCCTAACCGCCAACAACAAACTACTCTAACCCACTAACAATAAACAACCCTAAGCCCCTAACAACAAAGAACCCTAACTCTCTAACAAGAAATAACACTAACCCCCTAACAACAAAAAACACTAACCCCCTAACAACAAACACCACTAACCCCCTAACAACAATCCTAACAACCTAACAACAAACAACACTAACCCCCTGAAAATAAACTACTCTAAACCCCTAACGACAAACAACCCTAACCCCCTAACAACAAACAACCCTAAACCCCTAACAACAAACAACCCTAACCTCCTAACAACAAACAACCTTAACCCCCTAACAACAAACAACCCTAAACCCCTAACAACAAACAATCCTAACCCCCTAACAGCCAACAACGCACACCCCCTATCCACAAACAACACTAACACCCTAACCACAAACAACACTAACCCCGTAAGAACAAACAACACTAACCCCCTAACAACAAACAACACTAACACCCTAACAACAAAAACTACTAAACCCCAACAAGAAACAACCCTAAACCCCTAACAACAAACATTAACCCCCTAACAACAAACAACACTAAACCCCGAACAAGAAACTAACCTAACCCCGTAACAACAAACAACCCTAACCTCCTAACAACAAACAACCTTAAACCCCTAACAACAAACAACCCTAAACCCCTAACACCAAACACTAACACCCTAACAACAAAAACCACTAAATCCCAACAAGAAACAACACTAAACCCCTAACAACAAAGAACCCTAACACTCTAACAAGAAACAACACTAACCCCCTAACAACAAAAAAAACTAACCCCCTAACAACAAAAAACACTAACCCCCTAACAACAAACACCACTAACCCCCTAACAACAATCCTAACAAACTAACAACAAACAACACTAACCCCCTAAAAATAAACTACACTAAACCCCTAACAACAAACAACCTTAAACCCCTAACAACAAACAACACTAAACCCATAACAACAAACAACCCTATCCTTCTAACAACAAACAACCCTAACCCCCTAACAAACAACAACACTAACCCCCTAACCACAAACAACACTAACACCCTAACAACAAAAACATCTAAACCCCAACAAGAAACAACACTAAACCGCTAACAACAAACAACAATAATACCCTAACAACAAAAACCACTAAACCCCTAACAAGAAACTACCCTAACCCCGTAACAACAAACGAAACTAAACCTGCAACAAGAAACAACCCTAACCCCCAAACAACAAACAACCCAAACCCCTAACATCAAACAACACTAACCCCATAACAACAAACAACCCTAACTCACTAACAACAAACATTCCTCTCCCCCTAACAACCAACAACAATAACCCCCTAACCACAAACAGCACTAACACCCTAACAACAAAAACCACTAAACCCCAACAAGAAACAACCCTAAACCCCTAACAACAAACAACACTAACCCCCTAACAACACACAACCCTATCCAAACAACAAACTACCCAAACCGACCAACAAGAAACAACACTAACCCCCTAACAAGAACCTACCCTAACCCCGTAACAACAAACAACCCTAACCCCTAAAAACAAACAACACTAACCCCCTAACAACAAACAACCCTAACCCCCTAACAACAAACACTAACCCCCAAACAACAATCAACCCTAACCCCTAAAAACCAAAAACACTAACCCACTAACAACAAAGAACCCTAACCCACTAACAACAAACAACCCTAACACCCTAACAACAAACAACACTAACCCCCTAACAACAAACAACCCTAACCCCTATCATCAAACAACACTAACCCCGTAACAACAAACAACCCTAACCCCCAAACAACAAACAACCCTAACCCCCTAAGAACAAACAATCCTATCCCCCTAACAACCAACAACACTAACCCCCTAACCACAAACAACACTAACACCCTAACAACAAAAACCACTAAACCCCAACAAGAAACAACCCTAAACTGCTAACAACAAACAACACTAACCCCCTAACAACACACAACTCTAACCAAACAGCAAACAACCCTAACCCACCAACAACAAACAACACAAACCCCCTAACAAGAACCTACCCTAACCCCGTAACAACAAACAACCCTAACCCCTAACAACAAACAACCCTAACCCCCTAACAACAAACAAACCTAAACCCCTAACATCAAAGAACACTAACACCCTAACAACAAACAACCCTAACACCCTAACAACAAACAACACTAGCCCCCAAACAACAAACAACCCTAACCCCTAAAAACCAAAAACACTAACCCACTAACAGCAAACTAAACTAACCAACTAACAACAAACAAACCTCACACCCTAACAACAAACAACACTAACCCCCTAACAACAAACACCCGAACCCCTAACATCAAACAACACTAACCCAGTAACAACAAACAACCCTAACCCCCTAACAACAAACATTCCTATCCCCCTAACAACCAACAACACTAACCCCCTAACCACAAACAACACTAACACCCTAACAACAAAAACCACTAAACCCCAACAAGAAACAACCCTAAACCCCTAACAACAAACAACACTAACCCCCTAACAACACACAACCCTAACCAAACAACAAACAACCCTAACCCACCAACAACAAACAACACTAACCCCCTAACAAGAACCAACCCTAACCCCGTAACAACAAAAAACCCTAACCCCTAACAACAAACAACCCTAACCCCCAACAACAAACAACCCTAAACCCCTAACATCAAAGAACACTAACACCCTAACAACAAACGACCCTAACCCCCTAACAACAAACAACACTAACCCCCAAACAACAAACAACCCTAACCCCTAAAAACCAAAAACACTAACCCACTAACAACAAACAACCCTAACCCACTAACAACAAACAACCCTAACACCCTAACAGCAAACAACACTAACCCCCTTACAACAAAAAACCCTAACCCCTAACATCAAACAACACTAACCCCGTAACAACAAACAACCCTAACCCCCAAACAACAAACACTAACCCCCTAACAACAAACAACACTAAACCCCTAACAAGAAACTAACCTAACCCCGTAACAACAAACAACCCTGACCTCCTAACAACAAACAACCTTAACCCCCTAACAACAAACACCCCTAAACCCCTAACAACAAACAATCCTAACCCCCTGACAACCAACAACACTAACCCCCTAACCACAAACAACACTAACACCCTAACCACAAACAACACTAACCCCCTAAGAACAAACAACACTAACCCCCTAACAACAAACAACACTAACACCCTAACAACAAAAACCACTAAACCCCAACAAGAAACAACCCGAAACCCCTAAATACAAAAAGCACTAACCCCCTAACAACAACCCTAACCCCCTAACAACAAACAACCCTAACCCCCAACAACAAACAACTCTAACCCACTAACTACATACAACCCTAATCCCCTAACAACAAAGAAAACTAACTCTCTAACAAGAAACAACACTAACCCCCTAACAACAAAAAACACTAACCCCCTAACAACAAACACCACTAACACCCTAACAACAATCCTAACAACCTAACAACAAACAACACTAACCCCTTAAAACAAACTACCCTAAACCCCTAACAACAAACAACCCTAACCCCCTAACAACCAACAACAGTAAACCCCTAACCACAAACAACACTAACATCCTAACAACAAAAACCACTAAAGTACAACAAGAAACAACCCTAACCCCCTAACAACAAACAACCCTAACCCCCTATACAACCAACAACACTAACCCCGTAACCACCAACAGCACTAACCCAGTAAAAATAAAAAAAAATACTAACCCCCTAACAACAACCAACACTTATCCCCTAAAAACAAACAACACTAACCCCCAACAAGAAAGAACCCAAATCCTCTAACAACAAACAACTCTAACCCCCTAACAACAAAAAACTCTGAACCTCTAACAACAAACAACACTAACCCACTAACAACAAACAACACTAACCCCCTAACAACAAACAACCCTAAGTCTCTAACAACAAACAACCTTCAACCCCTAAAATCCAACAACCCAAAATCCCTAACAACAAAAGTAACCACCTATCAACAAACAACCCTAACCCCATAACAACCAACAACACTAACCCCCATCCACAAACAACACTAACCCCCTAACAACACACAACACTAACCCTCTTACAAAAAAAAATCCTAACCCCCTAACAACAAACAACACTAACCCCTTAACAACAAACATCCCTAACCCACTAACAACAAACAAAACTAACGCCCTAACAAACATTAACCCCCGACCAGAAACAACACTAACCCCCTAACAAAAATCAACCCTAACTCCCTAACAACAAACAACCCTAACCCACTAACAACAAACAACCCTAACACCCTAACAACAAACAACACTAACCCCCTAACAACAAACAACCCTGAACCCCTAACAACAAACAACACTATACCCTTAACAACAAACAACCTTAACCCCCTAACAACAATCAAACCTAACCCCCAAACAACAAACAACCCTAACCCCCAAACAACGAACAACCCTAACCCCCTCACGAAAACAACCCTAAGCCCCTAACAAGCACAACTCTAAACCCCGAAAATACAATCGTAACCCCGTAACAAACACAACCCTAACCCCCTAACAAAGCCTAACAATAACTTTAAACCTGACCATAAGCATAACCCCAAACCCTAGCACTAACTCTAACTCTAAACCTAACACTAACTTAGCCCTGCCCTTTATCGTAAACCTAGCCTTAACCCTAACCTTACCCCTACCCGAACCCTAACTCCATACCTAACCCGAACACTAAACTTGACCCTACTCTAACTTTAACTCTAACGTGACTATTAACTGAAACATCACCCTAACCCTACGCCTAAATCTAACTCGAGCCCTAACCATAACAATTACCCTAAACCCTCGCCTTAACTGTAAACCTAACCCTAACCCTCACCCTAATCCTTAACCGTATCCCCAACCCTAAACCTGACGCTATCCCCAAACTTATCCCTAACCCTAACCCTAATACGAACAGTAACCCAAATCTAACCCTAACCCTAATATTAAACCTAAACTTAAATCTACCCTAACCATAAACCTAACCCTAACACCCTAAACCTAACGTCTAACACCGTCTATAATCCTAACCCTTATCATAACCCTCACCCTTAACCTAAACTTCACACTAACCCTAAACCTAACCTAACGCTGACCCTAGACATAACGCCTAACCCTAACCGAACCCTAAACCTATCCTTAACACTAACCTGAACACAAACCCAAACCCTAGCCCTCACCATAAAAACAACCCTCACCCTATCCTGAACTTCATCCAAACACTAACCATAACCTTAACCCTAAACCTAGACCTAACCCAAACCCTAACCTCAAACCTAACTCTAAGAATAACGCTAGTCCATCTGTAACCCTAAACTGAACACTTACAATAGCCCTGAACCTAACCCTAAACTTAATCCTAATCCTAAACCTAGACCTAATCCTAACCCTAACCCTAACTCTAACCTTGACCCTAAATAGAACACTAAGTCTAACCCTCAACTTGGACCTAAACCTAAATCTTACCCTACACTTAACCCTAACCCTAAACCTAACCCTCACTCTAACTCTAACCCTAATCATAACACTTACCCTAAACCCTCACCTTAACTGTAAAACTAACCGTAACCCTCACCCTAACCCCTAACCGTATCCCACAACGCTAACCCTAATGCTATCCCTAACCCTAACCCTAACACTAACCTGAAACCCCTGAGCCCTAATGATAAACCTAACCCTAACACAAACCCTAACCCTAACACCAAAGCCTAGCAAAAACCTTAACCCTAACTCTCACCCTAACTCTAACACTAACCCGAAACCTAATCATGAACCTAACCCTAACCCTAAACCAAACCTAACCATGACCAGAAACACAACGTCTAACCGGAACCCTCACCCAAAACCTAATCCTAAACTACACCTCTAACTCTAACACTTTACCATAACCATAATCCAAACCCTACCCAACCCTAACCCTAAACCTAACCCTCACCCCAACCACAACGCCTAACACAACCATAACCCTTACCCTAACCGTAACACTAAACTTAACCCTAACCTTAAATCTAACCCTAACCCTAAAACTAAACACAACCCATGAACTTAACCCTAACCCTGAACATAACCTTAACACTAACCTGAAAACAAGCCCAAACCTTAGCCATAACCCTAACCCTCACCCTGTCTTAAACTTCACCCTATCCCTAACCTAAAACTCACCCTGACTTTAACCCTAACCCTACCCCTAAACCTAACCCTCACCTTAACCTTGGCCCACCTGTAACCCTAAACCTAACCCTTACAATAACTCTGACCCTAATCCTCGCCCTAAACCTAATTCTAATCCTAACCCTGACCCTAACCCTAACCTAACCTTAACCCTATCTTTAAGCCTACCATAATCTTAAACCTAACCCTAACCCTTAACCCTAACTCTAACCCTAACCCTAGCCCTAACCCTAATCTTAACTGTAACACTTTCCCAAAATCCTCATCTTAACTGTAAATGTAACTCTAACTCTTACCCTAACCCTAAACTTAACCCTAATTATAACCCTAACCTAAACCTAACTGAAATGCTAACCCTTAACCGTAACTCTAACGCTAATCCTTAGCCTAAACCTAACCTTAACCCTAAACCTAACCCTAACCACTGACCCTAACTCTAACCCTAAGCCTAAGCCGAACCCGAACCCTTAACCAAAATTTCACCCTAAGCATAACACTAAGCCTACCCTAACTTCATTCAAACCCTAACCCTAAGCAAAACTAACACTAACACTAAACCTAACCCTAACCCTAAACCTAACCCTAACCCTGACTCTAACCTGAACCCAAACCCCTAACCCTAACCCTCTCGCAGAACATAAATTCACTGTAACCCTAAACACTAAATCTCCCCAACCCTGACCCTAACCATAAACATAATCCCAACACTAAACTTAAACCTAACCCTGACTCTAACTCTAACTTTAACCCTAAAACTTACCCTACACACGCAGTTTGAATGGAAACCTAGCACTATCCCTCACCCTAACATCTAAACCTAACCCCAACCCTGAACCCAACCCTATCTCTAACTAAAAACTAGTCCTAAACCTAACTATGACTTAACCCTAACACTTACCCTAACTCTAAACCTGACCTTAACCCTAAACTTAATTCTAACCTTAACCCTAACCCTAACCCCAACACTAACCCTAAGCTCAACACTCACCCTTAACTTAAACTTCACCCTAACCCTAACCCTAAACCAAACACTAACCCTAACCCTAAACCTAACCTTAAACCTGACCCTAACATTAACCCAAACACTTAACGCTAAACCTAACACTAAGCCTAACCCTAAACATAACCCTAACCTTAACGTAAACACCAAAGCCTAATCCTAACCCTCATCCTTAACCTAAACTTCACCCTAAACCTAAGCCTAACCCTAACCCTAAAATTACACCTAACCCTAAACTATCCTCTAACTCTCGCCCTAACCCTAACTCTAACCCTAACCCTGGTAAACCCTGGTAGTAACACCCTAAAACATCAGCTTAACTGTAAATGTAACACTAAGCCTCACACAAACCCCTAACCCTTTCCCTAACCCTATCACTCATCCTAACCCTAACCCTGACCTAAACTTAATCCTTACCCTAACCCTAAACTTAACGCTAACCTTAACTCTACCCTAAACCTAACAATAACTCTAAACCGGACCCTAACCCTAACCCTAAACCCTAGATCTAACTCGAACTCTAAACCTAACCCTAACCCTAACCTGGCCCCACCCTTTACAGTAAAGCTAGCCTTAACCCTAACCTTACCCCTACCCTAACCCTAAACCTAACCCTTACAATATCAATAACCCCTAGCAGGGTCCTGCCTAGTCTCTCCCACCTCATCACTCCTTACAAAGAGCCCTGCTTTGTCTCTCCCACATCCTCACTCCCTAAGCAGGGCTCTGCCTGTCCTCTCCCACCTCCTCACTCTCTATGCAGGACTCTGCCTTGTTCTCCCACCTCTTCACTCCCTACACAGGGCCCTGGCTAGTGTCTCCCATCTTCTCACTCCATACACAGCTTTCTGCCTGTTCTTTCCCACTTCCTCACTTCCTACACGGAGCCCTGCCTGGTCTCTCCCACCTCCTCACTCCCTACACCAGTCCCTGCCTGATCTCTCCTACCTCCTCACTCCCTGCACAGGGCCCTGCCTGGTCTCTCCCACATCCTTACTCCATACAAAGGGACTTGCCTGATCTCTGGCCTCCTCACTCCCTGCACAGAGCCCTGCCTGGTCTCTCCCAACTCCTCACTCCCTATTCAGGTCTCTGAATGTTTCTCCCACCTCTTCACTCCCTACACAGGGCCCTGCCTGCTGTCTTCCATCTTCTCACTCCCTACACAAGTTTCTGCCTATTCTCTCTCACCCCCTCACTTGCTAAACACAGTCCTGCCTGTTCTTTCCCACCTCCTGACTCAGTACACAGGTCTCTGCCTGGTCTCTTCCAACTCCTCACTCCCTAGACAGGGCCCTGCCTGGTCTCTGCCACCTCCTCACTCCCTACACAGGTCTCTGACTGCTCCCTGCCACCTCCTCACTCCCTACACAGGGCCCTGCCTGGTATCTCCCACCTCCTCACTCCCTACACAGGGCTCTGTCTTTTCTCTCCCACCTCCTCAGTCCCTACACAGGTATCTGGGTGGTCTCTCCCACCTCCTCACTCCCTTTACAGGGCCCTGATGATCTCTCCCACCTCCTCACTCCCTAAACAGGACCCTGCCTGGTCTCTCCACCTCCTTACTCCCTGCACAGGGCTCTGGCTAGTCTCTCCTACATCCTCACTCTTTATACAGCATCCTACCTGGTCTCTCTCACCTCCTCACTCCCTATGCAGGTCTCTGCCTGGTCTCTCCCACCTCCTCACTCCCTACACAGGTCCCTGACTGGCCTCTCTCACCTCCTCACTCCCTTTACAGGGCCCTGATGATCTCTCCCACCTCCTCACTCCCTAAACAGGGCCCTGCCTGGCCTCTCCCACATCCTCAATTCACACAGGGCCCTGCCTCCTCTCTCTCACATCCTGACTGCACACACAGGGCCCTAACTGGTCCCTCCCACCTTCTCCATCCCTACACAGGTCTCTGCATGGTTCTCCCACCTCCCCATTCCCTACAAGGGTCTCTGCCTGTTCTCTCCCACCTCTTCAATCCCTAGACAGGGCCCTGCCTCTTCTCTCCCACTTCCTCACTCCCTACTCAGGGCCCTGCCTGGTATTTCTAACCTCCTCAGGCCATACACAGGGCCCTGCCTGGTCTCTCCCAAATCCTCACTCCCTACACAGGACTCTGCCTGGTCTCTCCCAACACCTCACTCCCTACAAAGGGCCCTGCCTGGAATCTCCCACCTCCTCACACCCTACCCAGGGTCCTGCCTAGTCAATCCCACCTCCTCACTCCCTACGCAGGGCTCTGCCTGTCCTCTCTCGCCTTCTCACTCCCTACGCAGGACTCTGCCTGGTTCTCCACCTCTTCGCTCCCTACACAGGGCCTTGCCTGGTCTCTCCTACCTCCTCACTCCCTACACAGTTCTCTGCCTGTTCCCTCCCATTCCTCAATCCCTACACAGGTCTCTGGGTGGTCTTTCCCACCTCCTTACTACATACACAGGTGTTAGCCTGTTTTCTCCCTCCTCCTCACTCCCTACACAGGGCCCTGATGTTCTCTCGCACCTGCTCACTCCCTAAACAAGCCACTGCCTGGTCTCTCCACCTCCTTACTCCCTCCACAGGGCCCTGCCTGGTCTCTCTCATCTCCTCACTCCCTACACAGGGCCATGCCTGGCCTCTCCCACCTCCTCACTCCCTACACAGGGCTCTGCCTGGTCTCTATCACCCCCTCACTCCCTACACAGGGTCCTGCCTTACCTCTCCCACCTCCTCAGTCCCTGCACTGTGTTTCTGGCTGTTATCTCCCTTCTTCTCACTCCCTACACAGGGCTGTGCTTGTTCTCTCCCATCTCCTCACTCCCTATACAGGGCCCTGCCTGGTGTATCCCATCTGCTCACTTCCTGCACAGGGCCCTGATGATCTCTCCTACATCCTCACTCCCTACACAGGGCCCTGCCTGGCATCTCCACCTCCTTACTCCCTACACACAGACCTGCCTGGTCTCTTCCACATCCTCACTCTGTACACAGGGTCCTACCTGGTCTCTCCCACCTCCTCACTCCCTACACAGGGCCCTGCCTGGTCTCTCCTAACACCTCACTTCCTACACAGGGCTCTGCCTGATCTCTCCCACATCCTGACTCCCTACTCAGGTATCTGGGTGGTCTCTCCCAACTCCTCACTGTGTATGCAGGGCCTTACCTGTTCTCTATCACCTCCTCACTCCCTACACAGGGCCCTGATGGTCTCTCCCACCTCCTCACTCCCTACACAGGGTCCTGCCTGGTCTCTCCCACTTCCTCAATCCCTACACAGGTCCCTGACTGGTATCTCCACCACCTTACTTCCTACACACAGCCTTGCCTGTTCTCTTCCACATCCTCACTCTGTACACAGGGTCCTACCTGGTCTCTCCCACCTCCTCACTCCCTACACAGGGCCCTGCCTGGTCTCTCCTAACACCTCACTTCCTACACAGGGCTCTGCCTGATCTCTCCCACATCCTGACTCCCTACTCAGGTATCTGGGTGGTCTCTCCCAACTCCTCACTGTGTATGCAGGGCCTTACCTGTTCTCTATCACCTCCTCACTCCCTACACAGGGCCCTGATGGTCTCTCCCACCTCCTCACTCCCTACACAGGGTCCTGCCTGGTCTCTCCCACTTCCTCAATCCCTACACAGGTCCCTGACTGGTATCTCCACCACCTTACTTCCTACACACAGCCTTGCCTGTTCTCTTCCACATCCTCACTCTGTACACAGGGTCCTACCTGCTCTCTCTCACCTCATCACTCCCTACACAGGGCCCTGCCTGGTCTCTCCTAACACCTCACTCCCTACACAGGGCTCTGCCTGGCCTCTCCCACCTCCTCACTCCCTACACAGGGCCCGGCCTGGTCTCTCCTTCTTCTCAATCCCTACACAGGTCTCTGCCTCTTCTCTCCAAGATACTCACTCCGTACACTGGGCCCTGCCAGGTCTCTCCCACCTCCTCAGTCCCTTCACAGGTCTTTGCCTGGTCTCTCCCACATCTCTGCCTCTTCTCTCCTGCATCCTCACTCCCAACATAGGGCCCTGCCTGGTCTCTCCCACCTTCTCACTCCCTACACAGGACGCTGCCTGGCCTCTCCCACCTCCTCAGGACCTACACAGGTCCCTGCCTGGTCTCTTCCAGCTCCTCACTCCCTACACAGGTGTCTGCCTGGATTCTCCCACCTCCTCACTCCTTACACAGGGCCCTGCCTGGTATGTCCCTCCTCCTCACTCCCTACAGAGGGCCCTGCCTGGTGTCTCCCTTCTGCTTACTCCCTACATATGTCTCTGTCTCTTCTCTGCCACCTCCTCACTCTCTACACAGGGCCCTGCCTGATCTCTGGCACATTCTCACTCCCTACACAGGACCTGTGTGGTCTCTCCCAACACCTCACTCCCTCCACAGGGCCCTGCCTGGATGCTCCCTCCCCCTCACACCCTGCACAGGGTCCTGCTTGGTCTCTCCCACCTCATCACTCCTTACACAGGGCCTGCCTGGTCTCTCCCATCTCCTCACTCCCTATACTTGGCTCTGCCTGGTCTCTCCCATCTCCTCACTCCCTAAGCAGGACTCTGCCTGGGTCTCCCTCTTCTTCACTCCCTACACAGGGCCCTGTCTGGTGTCTCCCATCTTCTCTATGCACAGAGCCCTGCCTGGTCTGTCCCACCTCCTCACTCCCTACACTCTTCTCTGCCTGTTCTCTCCCACCTCCTAACTCCCTGCACAGGGCCCTGCCTGGTCTCTCCCATATCCTTACTCCATACAGGGACATGCCTGATCTCTGGCCAACTCACTCCCTACAGAGGGCCCTTCCTGGTCTCTCCCATCTCCTCACTCCCTATGCAGGTCTCTGAATGGTTCTCCCACCTCTTCACTCCCTACACAGGGCCCTGCCTGCTCTCTACCATCTTCTCAATCCCTACACAGGTTTCTGCCTATTCTCTCCCACCTCCTCACTCCCTACACAGGTCCCTGCTTCGTCTCTCCCACCTCATCACTCCTTACACAGGGCCCTGCCTGGTCTCTCCTACATCCTCACTCTTTACACAGCATCCTACCTGGTCTCTCTCACCTCCTCACTCCCTATGCAGGTCTCTGCCTGGTCTCTCCTAAGGCCTAACTCCCTGCTCAGGTCCCTGCCTGACCTCTCCCACCTCCTCACTCCCTAGACATGGCCGTGCCTGGTTGCTCCCAGCCCCTCACTCCCTACTCAGGGCCCCGCCTTTTCTCTCCCACCTCCTCCATCCCTGTAAAGGTCTCTGCCAGCTCTGTCCCACCTCCTTACTCCCTACAGAGTTCTCTGCCTGTTCTCTTCCACATCCTCACTCCTTACACAGGGCCCTTCCTGGTCCCTCCCACCTCCTCACTTCCTACACCTGTCCCTGCCTGGTCTCTTCCATCTCCTCTCTCCCTACTCAGGGCCCTGCCTGGTCTCACCCACCTCCTCA
This sequence comes from Loxodonta africana, assembly GCF_030014295.1. Taxonomy (NCBI): domain Eukaryota; kingdom Metazoa; phylum Chordata; class Mammalia; order Proboscidea; family Elephantidae; genus Loxodonta; species Loxodonta africana. The sequence goes on from NC_087351.1 coordinate 2,110,764, forward strand.
CTCCCTACAAAGGTCTCTGTCTGGTCTCTCAGCTCTTCACTCCCTACACAGGTTTCTGTCTCTTTTGTCCCACCATCTTACTCCCTATACAGTGCCCTGCCTGGTCTCTCACTCTCTATACAGGGCCCTGCATGGTCTCTCCCACCTCCTGACTCCCTTCACAGTGCCCAGCCTAGTCCCTCCCACCTCCTCACTCCCTACACAGGTTAGGGTTTAGGGTTTAGTTTAGTGTTAGGGTTATGGTTCGGGATCGGGTTTAGGGGTTAAGGTTAGGTTTTAGGGTTTAGTGTTCGAGTTTAGGGTCAGGGTCAGTTTTTAGTGTCAGGGTCAGGGTTTATGGTCAGGGTTTAGGGTCAGGGTCAGGGTCAGGGTTAGGGGTTAGGGTCAGGGTTAGGTTTAGGGTTTGTTTTTATGGTTAGGGTTTAGGGTTTAGGATTAGGGTTGGGGTAAGGTTAGGGCTATGTGTTAGGGCTAGGGGTTAGGGTTTAGTGTTTAGTGATAGAGTTTAGGGTCAGGGTCAGAGTCAGTGTTTAGTGTCAGGGTCAGAGTTTAGGGTCAGGGTTAGGGTCACGGTCAGGATTAGGGTCATGGTCAGGGTTTAGGGTCATTGTCACGGTTTAGGGTCAGGGTCTGGGTCAGGGTTAGGGGTTAGAGTCAGGGTTAGGTTTAGGGTTTGGGTTTAGGGTTAGGATTTAGGGTTTAGGGTTAGGGCTAGGGTTAGTTTTAGAGGTTAGAGGTTAGGGTTAGGGTTAGGGCTAGGGCTAGGGCTTGGTGTTAGGGCTAGGTCTAGGGCTAGGGTTTTAGGGCTAGAGTTTAGGGTTAGGGTTAGGGTTTTGGGTTAGGCTGATGGTTAGAGTTTAGGGTTAGGGTTCATGGTTAGTGCTAGGGTTAGTGTTAGGGTTTAGGGTTAGGGTTAGGGTTTAGGGTTAGCAGTTAGTGTTAGGGTTAGTGTTCAGGGTTAGGGTTTGGGTTTAGGGTTAGCGGTTAGTGTTAGGGTTAGTGTTCAGGGTTAGGGTTAATGTTTAGGGTTAGGTTTTAGGGTTCGAGTTAGTGTTAGGGTTAGGGCTAGGGCTAGGGCTAGGACTTGGGCTAGGGCCTAGGGCTAGGGCTAGTGATATGGTTTGTGTTTAGGGTTCGGGTTTGGGTTCACGTTAGGCTTCGGTTTAGGATTTGGGTTAGGGTTTTGGGTAAGGGTTATTGTTAGGTTCAGGGCTATTGTAAGGGTTAGGTTTAGGGTTACAGGTGGACTAGCGTTATGATTAAAGTTTAAGTTTAGGGTTTGGGTTAGGTTTAGATTTAGGGTTAGGGTTTGGATGAAGTTTACGATATGGTGAGTGTTATTTTTAAGGTTAGGTCTAGAGTTTGGGTTCGTGTTCAGGTTAGTGTTAAGGTTAGGTTTAGCGTTTGGATTAGGGTTAGGGGTTATGTTTGGGGGTAGGGTTATGTTTAGATTTAGGGTTAGTGTGAAGTTTAGGTTAAGGGTGAGGGTTACAGTTAGGGTTAGGGTAAGGGTGAGGGTTAGGGTCAGAGTTATTGTAAGGGTTAGGTTTAGGGTACTACAGGTGGGCCAAGGTTAAGTTTAGGGTTTGATTTAGGGGTAGGGTTAGGGTTAAAGTTAGGGTGAGCTTTAGCTTAGGGATAGGGTGAAGTTTAAGATAGGCTGAGGGTTAGTTTTAGGGTTATGGTTAAGGTTTGAGTTTGGTTTCAGGTTAGTGTTAAGGTTATGTTTAGGGTTAGGGTTAAGTTTACGGGTTCTTTTTAGTTTTAGGGTTAGGGTTAAATTTTAGGTTAGGGTTAAGTTTAGTGTTATGGTTAGGATTAGGGTCACGGTTTGTGTTAGTCTTTGTCGTTTGGGTGAGGGTTAGGTTTAGGGTTCGGGTTGGGTAGGGTTAGGATTCTGGTTATGGTAAGGTGTTAAGGGTTAGAGTTTTAGTTTAGGGTTAGGGTTTGGGTGAGGGTTCCGGTTAGTCATTGTGGTTCTGGTCATGGTTAGGTTTGGTTTAGGGTTAGGGTTAGGTTTATTATTAGGTTTCAGGTTAATGTTAGAGTTAGAGTTAGGGTGAGACTTAGGGTTAAGGTTTGGGTTAGGCTTTGGTGTTAGGGGTTAGGGTTTGGGTTAGGGGTTAGGGTTATCGTTAGGGCTTAGGGGTTCAGGTTAGTGTTAGGGTTAGGAATAGCATTAGGGTTAGGGTTGGGGGATACGGTTAGGGGTTAGGGTGAGGGTTGCGGTTAGTTTTACAGTTAAGGTGAGGGTTTAGGGTCAGTGTTATTCTTAGGGTTAGAGTTAGGGTTAGGTTCAGGGTTAGGGTTAGGTGTAGGGTAAGATTTCGGTTTAGGTTCAGGTTTAGAATTAGAGTTAGTGTTCTATTTAGGATCAAGCTTAGAGTTAGGGTTAGGGTTAGGATTAGGGTTAGGTCTAGGGTTAGGTTCAGGGCTAATGTAAGGCTTAGTTTTAGGGTTACAGGTGGAGTAGTGTTATGGTTAGAGTTTGGTTTAAGGTTAGGGTTTGGGTTAGGTTTAGGTTTAGGGTGAAGGTTAGGGTTAGTGTTGGATGAACCTTAGGACGGGGTGAGGGTTATTCTTATGATTAGGGCTGAAGTTTGATTTTGTGTTCAGGTTAGTGTTAAGGTTAGTTTTAGGGTTCGGGTTAGTGTTAGGAGTTACGTTTAGGGTTAGTGTTAGGTTTAGGTTCAGGGTTAGAGTGATGTTTAGGTTCATAGTGAGGGTCAAGGTAAGGGTTAGGATTACGGTGAGGATTATACTTAGTGTTAGAGTTTACGTTTAGGGTGTTAGGGTTAGGTTTATGGTTAGGGTAGGGTTAAGTTTAGGGTTAATGTAACGGTTAGTATTAGATTAGTGTTACTGTTCGTGTTTGGGTTAGGGTTAGGGATAAGTTTAGGGATAGCGGCAGGTTTAGGGTTGGGGATTCGGTTAGGGGTTCGGGTGAGGTTTAGTGTTAGGTTTACAGTTAAGGTGAGGGTTTAGGGTAAGTGTTATGGTTAGGGTTAGAGTTAGAGTTAGGGTTAGGGTTAGGGTGAATTTTCAGTTAATAGTGAGGGTTAGGTAAGGGTTAGGGTTAAGGTTAGAGTTAGGATTAAGATTAGTGTTAGGGTTAGGTTTAGGGTTAGGGATAGGATAGGGGTAAGGTTAGGGTTAAGGCTAGGTTTACGGTCAAGGGTACGTCTAGGTTAGGGTTAGGATTAGGTGTAGAGTTAGAGTTAGTGCTAGGGTTTAGGGGTAGGGTTCGGGTCAGGTTTAGAGTTTTTGTTAGTGTTAGGGTTAGGGTAGAGTTAAGGTTAGGGTTAAGTTTAGGGTTAGGGTAAGGGTTATGTTTAGGTCAGGGTTAGGGTTAGGGTTAGGGATAGGGTTAGGTTTAGGGAAAGGGTTAGGGTTCGTGTGAGGGTTAGTGTTAGATTTACAGTTAAGCTGATGTTTTACAGTGTTACGGTTAGGGTCAGGGTTAGAGTTATAGTTAGGGTTAGGGCTAGACTGAGGGGATAGTTTAGGGTTAGGTTTAATTTTAGGGTTATGCTTATGTATAGGGTGAAAGTTAAGTTAAGATTAGCGTTAGGGTAAATATTAGAGTTAGGTGTTTGGGTTAAGGTTAGGATCAGGTTAGGGTTAAGTTTAGGGTTAGTGTTAGTGTCAGGGTTAGGTTTTGGTGTTTGGGTTAATGTTAGGGTTAGCTTTAGGGTTAGGGTTTAGTTTAAGGTTAGGGTCAGGGTGCAGTTTAAGTTAAGTGTGAGGGTTGAGCTTAGGGTTAGTGTTAGGGGTTAGGGTTAGGGTTAAGGTTAGGATTAGGATTAGGGTTAAGATTAGTTTTAGGGTTAGGGTAAGTGTTACGGTTAAGTCATGGTTAGGTTTAGGGCTAGGTAAAGGTTAGAGATAAGATTAGGTTAAGGGTAGGGTTTAGGTTTAGATGTTAGTGTGAGGGTTAGTGCTAGGTTTCCATTTAAGCTGAGTGTGTAGGGTAAGTTTTAGGGTTAGGATTAGGGTTAGAGATAGATTTAGGGTCAGGGTTAGGATTATGTTTAAGGTTAGGGTTAGGTATATGGTTAGGATTAGGGTTAGGGTCAGGGTTGGGGAGATTTAGTATTATGTTTAGTTTTAGGGCTAGGGTTAGGGTGAAGTTTATGTTAAGCGTGAGGGTTAGGGTTAGGGTTAGGGGTAAGGGTTCAGGTTAGGGTCAGGGTTAGGGTTTGCGTTAGGTTTAGGGTTAGCTTTAGTTTTGGTTAGGGTTAGGATTTGAATGAAGTTAGGGTAGGTTTAGGGTTATGGGTAGGGTGAAATTTTGGTTAGAGTTATTGTTCGGGGTTAGGGTTAGGTTTGAGTTTATCGTAGGGTTAAAGTTAGGGTTAAGGTTAGGTTAGGGTTATGGTCAGGGTTAAGATTAGGATTAGGTTTAGGGTGAGGGTTAGGGTCCGAGTTATTGTAAGGGTTAGTTTTAGGGTTACAGGTGGGCCAAGGTTAAGGTTAGGGTTAGGTTTAGGGGTAGGGATAGGGATAGGTTTAGAATTAGGTTAACATAAACTTCACCCTAACCCTAGCCCTAAAACTAAACATAATTAGAATTAGGGTGAGCTTTAGGTTAGGGATAGGGTGAAGTTTAAGTTAGGGTGAGGGTTAGGGTTAAGGTTATGGCTAAGGTTTGGGTTAGTTTTCAGGTTCGTGTTAAGGTTGTGTTTCGTGTTAGGGTTAAGTTTACGGGTTCTGTTTAGTTTTAGGGTTGGGGTTATGTTTAAGGTTAGGGTTAAGTTTAGTGTTACAGTTAGGGTTAGGGTTACGTTTTGTGTTAGGCGTTGTGGTTGGGGTGAGGTTTAGGTTTAGGGTTAGGGTTGGGTAGGGTTAGGATTATGGTTACGGTAAGGTGTTAGGTGTTAGAGGTGTAGTTTAGGGTTAGGGTTTGGGTGAGGGTTCCGGTTAGGCATTGTGGTTCTGGTCATGGTTAGGATTGGTTTAGGGTTAGGGTTAGGTTTATGATTAGGTTTCGGGTTAGTGTTAGAGTTAGAGTTCGGGTGAGAGCTACCTTTAAGGTTAGGGTTAGGTTTTGGTGTTATGGGTTAGGTTTGGGGTTAGGGTTAGGGTTATCATTAGGGCTTAGGTGTTCAGGTTAGTGTTAGGGTTAGGGATAGCATTAGGGTAAGGGTTGTGGGATACCGTTAGGGGTTAGAGTGAGTGTTACGGTTAGTTTTACATTTAAGGCGAGGGTTTAGGATAAGTGTCCCGATTATCGTTAGACATAGAGTTAGGGGTAGGTTTACGTTTAGGGTTAGGTGTAGGGTAAGATTTAGCTTTAGTTTCAGGTTTAGGGGTAGAGTTAGTGTTCTATTTAGGGTCAAGGTTAGAGTTCGGGTTAGGGTTAGGATTAGGTCTAGGGTTAGGATTAGGTTTAGGGTTAGGTTGAGGGGTATTTTAAGGGTTAGGTTTAGGGTTACAGGTGGACTAGCATTATGGTTAGAGTTAGATTTAATGTTAGGGGTTGGGTTAGGTTTAGGTTTAGGTTTAGGACTAAGGTTAGCGTTAGGGTTTGGATGAAGTTTAGGATAGGGTGAGGGTTATTTTTAGGGTTAGGGCTAGACTTTGGGTTTGTGTTCATGTTAGTGCTAAGGTTAGGTTTAGGGTTCAGGTTAGGGTTAGTGGTTATGTTCAGATTAGGTTTAGGTTTAGGGTTAGTGTGAAGTTTAGGTTAAGGGTGAGGGTTAGGATAAGGGTTTGCATTAGGGTTTGGATTCTAGTTAGGGTTAGAGTTTAGGTTTAGGGTGTTAGGGTTAGGTTTATGGTTAGGGAAGGGTTAAGTTTAGGGTTAACGTTAGGGTTAGCGTTAGATTAGGGTTACTGTTCGTCTTCGGGTTAGGGTTAGGGATAATGTGAGGGATAGATAGCATTAGGTTTAGGGTTGGGGATACGGTTAAGGGTTAGGTTTAGGTTTACATTGAAGGTGAAGGTTTAGGGTAATTGTTATGGTTAGGGTTAGAGTTAGAGTTAGGCTTATGGTTAGGGTGAAGTTTCAGTTAATAGTCAGGGTTAGGGTTAAGGTTAGAGTTATGCTTAAGGTTAGTGTCAGGGTTAGGTTGAAGGTAGGGGTAAGGTTAGGGTTTAGGCTAGGTTTACGGTAAAGGGTAGGGCTAGGTTAGGGTTAGGGTTAGGGTTAGAGTTAGAGTTAGTGCTAGGGTTTAGGCTTAGGGTTAGGGTCAGGTTTAGAGTTATTGTGAGGGTTAGGGTTAAGTTCGAGTTAAGGTTAGTGTTAAGTTTAGGGTTAGGGTAAGGGTTAGGATTAGGTCAAGGTTAAGGTTAGCATTAGGGATAGGGGTAGGATTAGGGAAAGAGTTAGCGATTCATGTGATGGTTAGTGTTAGGTTTACAGTTTAGCTGATGTTTTAGAGTGTTATGGTTAGGGGTATGGTTAGAGTTAGGGTTAGGGTTAGGTTTAGGGTTAGGGCTAGACTGAGGGGATAGTTTAGGGTTAGGTTTAGTTTCAGGTTAGGCTTAGGCTTACGTTTAGGGTGAAGCATACTTTAAGGATGAGGGTTAGGACTAGTGTTAGCGTTACGTGTTTGCGTTAAGGTTAGGGTTAGATTTAGGGTTAGTATTAGGGTCAGGTTTACGTGTTTGGGTTAATGCTAGGGTCAGGTTTAGGCTTAGGTTTAGGGTTAGGGTTAGGGTTCAGTTTAGGGTTAGTGTTAGGGTGCATTTAAAGTTAAGGGCGAGTGTTGAGCTCAGGTTAGCGTTAGGTGTTAGGGTTAGGGTTAAGGTTAGGATTAGGTTTAGGGTTAAGTTTAGGTTTATGCTTAGGTTTAGAGTACATGTTGGGGTTAAGTCATTGTTAGGTTTAGGGCTAGGTTAAGGTTAGAGATAGGGTTAGGTTAAGGGTTGGGGTTAGGTTTAGATGTTAGGGTGAGGGTTAGTTCTAGGTTTCCATTTAAGCTGAGTGTGTAGGGTAAGTTTTAGGGTTAGGATTAGGGTTAGGGTTAGAGTTAGGTTCAGGTTTGGGTTAGGTTTATGGTTAGGATTAGGGTTAGGGTCAGGGTTAGGCGGAGATTTAGTGTTATATTTAGTTTTAGGGTTAGAGTTAGGGTGAAGTTTATGTTAAGCGTGAGGGTTAGGGTTAGGGGTTAGGGTTCAGGTTATGGTCCGGGTTAGGGTTAGGTTTACATTTAGGGTTAGGTTTAAGTTTAGTTTTATTTTTGGTTAAGGTTAGGGTTTGGATGAAGTTAGGGGAGGTTTAGGGTCATGGTTAGGGTGAATTTTGGTTAAGAGTGAGGGTTCAGTTTAGGGTTAGGTTTACGGTTTGTGTTAGGCATTGTGGTTGGTGTGAGGATTAGGTTTAGGATTAGGGTTGGGTAGGGTTAGGATTATGGTTATGGTAAGGTGTTAGGGATTAGAGGAGTAGTTTTGGGTTAGGGCTTGGGTGAGGGTTCCGGTTAGGCATTGTGGTTCTGGTCATGGTTAGGTTTGGTTTAGGGTTAGGGTTAGTTTTATGATTAGGTTTCGGGTTAGTGTTAGAGTTAGGGTTAGGCTTTGGTGCTAGGGGTTAGGTTTTGGGTTAGGGTTAGGGTTATCGTTAGGGCTTAGGTTTTCAGGTGAGTGTTAGGGTTAGGGTTAGGGATAGCATTAGGGTTAGCTTTTGGGGGTACGGTTAGGGGTTAGATGAGGGTTACAGTTAGTATTGCAGTTAAGGTTAGGTTTTAGGACAAGTGTTAGGATTAGGGTTAGAGTTAGAGTTAGGGTTAGGTGCAGGGTTAGGTGCAGGGTAAGTTTTAGGTTTAAGTCCTGGTTTAGGGTTAGAGTTAGTGTTCTCTTTAGGGTCAAGTTTAGAGTTCGGGTTAGGTTTAGGATTAGGTCTATTGTTGGGCTTAGGATTAGGGTTAGGTTCAGAACTATTGTAAGGCTTAGGTTTAGGGTTACAGATGGACTAGCTTTACGGTTAGAGTTAGGTTTAAGGTTAGGGTTTGGGCTAGGTTTACGTTTACGGTTATGGTTAGGGTTAGGATTTGGTTGAAGTTTAGCATAGGCTGAGGGTTACTTTTAGGGTTAGGGCTAGAGTTTGGGTTTGTGTTCAGGTTAGTGTTATGGTTAGATTTAGGGTCCAGTTTAGGGTTAGGGGTTATGTTTAGTGTTAGGGTTAGTTTTAGGTTTAGGGTTAGTGTGAAGTTTAGGTTAAGGGTGAGAGTTAGGGTTAGGGTTAGGGTTAGGATTAGGGTTAGTGTTAGACGTTAGGTTTAGGCTGCTAGTTTTAGGTTTATGGTTAGGGTAGGTTTAAGTTTAGGGTTAATGTTAGGGTTAGTGTTAGATTAGGGTTACTGTTCGTGTTAGGGGTACAGTTAGGGTTAGGGATAGCATTAGGTTTAGGGTTAGGAATATAGTTAGGGGTTAGGGTGAGGGTTGGGGATATGGTGAGGGTTAGGTTTAGGTTTACAGTTAAGGTGAGGGTTTAGGGTAATTGTTATGGTTAGGGTTAGAGTTAGGGTCATGGTGAAGTTTCAGTTAATAGTGGGGTTCAGGGTTAATGTTAGATTTAGGGTTAAGGTTAGTGTTAGGGTTAGGTTTAGGTTAGGGTTAAGGTAGCGGTCAGGTTAGGGTTAAGACTAGGTTTACGGTAAAGTGTAAGGCTAGGTTAGGGTTAGGTTTAGAGTTAGTGCTAGGGTTTAGGGTTAGGGTTAAGGTCAGGTTTAGAGTTATTGTTAGGTTTACGGTTAAGGTTAGGGTAGAGTTCAGGTTAAGTTGAAGGTTAGGGTAAGAGTTAGGTTTATGTCAGGTTTAGGGTTAGGATGAGGGATAGGGTTAGGGTTAGGGAAAGGGTTAGGGTTTCGTGTGAGGATTAGTGTTATGTTTACATTAAGCTGATGTTTTTGGGTGTTACAGTAATGTTTAGGGTTAGAGTTAGGTTAGGTTTAGAGTTAGGGCTAGAGTATGGTGATAGTGCTTTAGGTTTAGGTTTAGGGTGGAATTTAGGTTAAGGATGAGGGTTAGGGTTGGGGTAGGTGTTTGGATTAAGGTTAGGGTCAGGTTTAGGGTTTTTGGTTTAGAGTTCAGGTTAGATTCAGGGTTAGGGTTAGATTTAGGTTTAGGGTTAGGGTTAGGTTTAGTGTTAGTTTAGCTTAGGGTTAGGGTTTGAATGAAGTTAGGGTAGGTTTAGGGTTATGGTTAGGTTGAAATTTTGGTTAAGTGTGAGGGTTTGGTTTCGGGTTAGGATTAGAGTTAGGGTTAGTGGTTAAGGTTAGGTTTAGGGTTAAGGTTAGGTTTAGGCTAAGCATTAGGGTTAGAGTTAGGGTTAGTGGTTAGTGTTTCAGTTAGGTTTAGGATAGGGTTATAATTAGGGTTAAGTTTAGGGTTACGGTAAGAGTTAGATTTACGTTTACAGTTAAGGTGAGAGTTTTGCGTAACTGTTACGGTTAGGGTTAGGGCTAGGTTTAGGGTTCGAGTTGGGTTAGGGGTTAGGTTTAGGTTAAGTTTATGGTAGGCTTAAAGTTAGGGTTAAGGTTAGGTTAGGGTTAGGGTCAGGGTTAGGATTAGAATTAGGTTTTGGGCAAGGGTTAGTGTCAGAGTTATTATAAGGGTTAGGTTTAGGGTTACAGATGGGCCAAGGTTAAGGTTAGGGTTAGGTTTAGGGGTTGGATTAGGGTTAAAGTTAGGGTTAGCTTTAGGTTAGGGATAGGGTGAAGTAAAGTAGGGTGAGGGTTAGGGATATGGCTAAGGTTTGGGTTCGTTTTCAGGTTAGTGTTAAGTTTAAGTTTAGGGTTAGCGTTAAGTTTATGGGTTCTGTTTAGTTTTAGGGTTAGGGTTAGATTTTAGGTTAGGGTTAAGTGTAACAGTTAGGGTTACGATTTGTGTTAGGCATTGTGGTTGGGGTGAGTGTTAGGTTTATGGTTAGGGTTGGGTAGAGTTAGGATTATGGTTATGGTAAGGTGTTAGGGTTTAGAGGTGTAGTTTAGGGTTAGGGTTTGGGTGAGGGTTTCGGTTAGGCATTGTGGTTCTGGTCATGGTTAAGTTTGGTTCAGAGTTAGGGTTAGGTTTATGATTAGGTTTCGGGTTAGTGTTAGAGTTAGGGTGAGGGATAGTGTTAAGGTTTAGGTTAGGTTTTGGTGTTATGGGTTAGGGTTTGCGTTAGGGTTTGCGTTAGAAAGAAAAGAGAATAGCAAGAGGCCTTTTCTCCCCGGCTGCTTTCCCAAGCCCTTCCAGCTAAAACTATGTCGTTGCTCCTCTGGAAGGATCCCTGCACCGCGAAGTAGGTTTTCAGAAGAAGCCCTGCGTTTGCAAGAGCAAAGGAGCAATTCGTTGCAGGAAAGAGGAAGGAAAGAAAGTTTCTCTCCCTCTGCCTGCTTTGCTCAGAGGACTGGATGAAGTCAGGGAGTTCTCCCTTTCACTGAGAAACGTGTAGGCTGCTGTTGCCTGTGCGCTCTCTTCTTTGCAAAAGGGTCTGCAGTTCCACGCTTTGAACCGTGGAAAGGCGCTGGGCTCTGCTAAGACTTCCCCCGGCACTTCGTTTGCCCTGGGCCAAAGCGAGCCTTCACAATAGCTGAACGCTAACACTGCATACTCGTTCCACTTCCAGAACAGGACTACCGCGAGGCAGTTCTCCGGGGGAAAACGGCCCTTCGCGAAGGGCAGATCTGCCGAGCTCATTGCGGAAAAGCGAAAGCAAAGGACGCTTTTCTCCCTCTAACCGCCTTCGTCAGAGGAACGGGGGAAGTCACAGTGTTCTTTCTCTCACTGAGATACACACAATCTGACGTTGCCTCTGAGCTCCGTTGCTGGCAAAGAACTGAAACTGACATACATTCCCGGGGAGAAACACAGGGCTTTGCTAGGATTTCTCTAGGCAGTGTGTTTTCACTGGGCCTCACTGTAGCAACACTATCTCGCCAGGGCAACACTGCGTGGGATTTCCTCTGCCAGGAGAGAGCTGCTGCTTTGTAGTTTGTGCTGGGAAACCTTGCTTTGGCAAGTGCCAATTGACCGCATTCAGGCAGAAAGAAAAGAGAATAGCAAGAGGCCTTTTCTCCCCGGCTGCTTTCCCAAGCCCTTCCAGCTAAAACTATGTCGTTGCTCCTCTGGAAGGATCCCTGCACCGCGACGTAGTTTCTCAGAAGAAGCCCTGCGTTTGCAAGAGCAAAGGAGGAATTCGTTGCAGGAAAGAGGAAGGAAAGTTTCTCTCCCTCTGCCTGCTTTGCTCAGAGGACTGGATGAAGTCAGGGAGTTCTCCCTTTCACTGAGAAACGTGCAGGCTGCTGTTGCCTGTGCGCTCTCTTCTTTGCAAAAGGGTCTGCAGTTCCACGCTTTGAACCGTGGAAAGGCCCTGGGTTCTGCTAAGACTTCCCCCAGCGCTTCGTTTGCCCTGGGCCAAAGCGAGCCTTCACAATAGCTGAACGCTAACACTGCATACTCGTTCCACTTCCAGAACAGGGCTACCGCGAGGCAGTTCTCCGGGGGAAAACGGCCCTTCGCGAAGGGCAGATCTGCCGAGGTCATTGCGGAAAAGCGAAAGCAAAGGACGCTTTTCTCCCTCTAACCGCTTTCGTCAGAGGAACGGGGGAAGTCACAGTGTTCTTTCTCTCACTGAGATACACACAATCTGACGTTGCCTCTGAGCTCCGTTGCTGGCAAAGAACTGAAACTGACATACATTTCTGTGGAGAAACACAGGGCTTTGCTAGGATTCCTCTAGGCAGTGTGTTTTCCCTGGGTCTCACTGTATCAACACTATCTCGCAAGGGCAGCACTGCATGGGATTTCCTCTGCCAGGAGAGAGCTGCCGCTTTGTAGTTTGTGCTGGGAAACCTTGCTTTGGCAAGTGCGAATTGACTGCTTTCAGGCAGAAAGAAAAGAAAATAGCAACAGGTTTTTTCTCCCCGGCTGCTCTGCCAAGCCCTTCCACCTAAAACTATGTCGTTGCTCCTCTGGAAGGATCCCTGCACTGCGAAGTAGGTTTACAGAAGAATCCCTGCGTTTGCAAGAGCAAATGAGGAATTCGTTGCAGGAAAGAGGAAGGAAAGAAAGTTTCTCTCCCTCTGCCTGCTTTGCTCAGAGGACTGGATGAAGTAAGGGAGTTCTCCCTTTCACTGAGAAACGTGCAGGCTGCTGTTGCCTGCGCGCTCTCTTCTTTGCACAAGAGTCTGCAGTTCCACGCTTTGAACCGTGGAAAGGCGCCGGGCTCTGCTAAGACTTCCCCCGGCGCTTCGTTTGCCCTGGGCCAAAGCTATCCTTCACAATATCTGAACACTAACACTGCATACTCGTTCCCCTTCAAGAACAGGGCTACCACGAAGCAGTTCTCCGGGGGAAAACGGCACTTCGCGAAGGGCAGATCTGCCGAGCTCATTGCGGAAAAGCGAAAGCAAAGGACGCTTTTCTCCCTCTAACCGCTTTCGTCAGAGGAACGGGGGAAGTCACAGTGTTCTTTCTCTCACTGAGATACACACAATCTGACGTTGCTTCTGAGCTCCGTTGCTGACAAAGAACTGAAACTGACATACATTCCCGGGGAGAAACACAGGGCTTTGCTAGGATTTCTCTAGGCAGTGTGTTTTCCCTGGGTCTCACTGTGGCAACCCTATCTCGCCAGGGCAACACTGAATGGGATTTCCTCTGCCAGGAGAGAGCTGCTGCTTTCTAGTTTGTGCTGGGAAACCTTGCTTTGGCAAGTGCCAATTGACCGCATTCGGGCAGAAAGAAAAGAGAATAGCAGGAGGCCTTTTCTCCCGGGCTGCTCTGCCAAGCCCTTCCAGCTAAAACTATGTCGTTGCTCCTCTGGAAGGATCCCTGCACCGCGACGTAGTTTCTCAGAAGAAGCCCTGCGTTTCCAAGAGCAAATGAGGAATTCGTTGCAGGAAAGAGGAAGGAAAGAAAGTTTCTCTCCCTCTGCCTGCTTTGCTCAGAGGACTGGATCAAGTCAGGGAGTTCTCCCTTTCACTGAGAAACGTGCAGGCTGCTGTTGCCTGTGCGCTCTCTTCTTTGCAAAAGAGTCTGCAGTTCCACGCTTTGAACCGTGGAAAGGGTCCGGGTTCTGCTAAGACTTCCCCGGGCGCTTCGTTTGCCGTGGGCAAAAGCTAGCCTTCACAATAGCTGAACGCCAACACTGCATACTCGTTCCCCTTCCAGAACAGGGCTACCACGAAGCAGTTCTCCACGGGAAAACGGCCCTTCGCGAAGGGCAGATCTGCCGAGCTCATTGCCGGAAAGCGACAGCAAAGGACGCTTTTCTCCCTCTAACCGCTTTCGTCAGAGGAACGGGGGAAGTCACAGTGTTCTTTCTCTCACTGAGATACACACAATCTGACGTTGCCTCTGAGCTCCGTTGCTGGCAAAGAACGGAAACTGACATGCATTCCTGTGGGGAAACACAGGGCTTTGCTAGGATTTCTCTAGGCAGTCTGTTTTCCCTGGGCCTCACTGTAGCAACACTATCTCGCCAGGGAAACACTGCGTGGAATTTCCTCTGCCAGGAGGGAGCTGCTGCTTTGTAGTTTGTGCTGGGAATCCTTGCTTTCGCAATGCCATTTGACCGCATTCAGGCAGAAAGAAAAGAGAATAGCAAGAGGCCTTTCCTCCCCGGCTGCTTTCCCAAGCCCTTCCAGCTAAAACTATGTCGTTGCTACTCTGGAAGGATCCCTGCACCGCGACGTAGGTTTTCAGAAGAAGCCCTGCGTTTGCAAGAGCAAATGAGGAATTCGTTGCAGGAAAGAGGAAGGAAAGAAAGTTTCTCTCCTTCTGCCTGCTTTGCTCAGAGGACTGGATGAAGTCAGGGAGTTCTCCCTTTCACTGAGAAACGTGCGGGCTGCTGTTGCCTGTGCGCTCTCTTCCTTGCAAAAGAGTCTGCAGTTCCACGTTTTGAACCGTGGAAAGGCGCCGGGCTCTGCTAAGATTTCCCCCGGCGCTTCGTTTGCATGGGCCAAAGCGAGCCTTCACATTAGCTGTACGCTAACACTGCATACTCGTTCCACTTCCAGAACAGGGCTACCGCGAGGCAGTTCTCCGGGGGAAAACGGCCCTTCGCGAAGGGCAGATCTGTGGAGCTCATTGCGGGAAAGCGAAAGCAAAGGACGCTTTTCTCCCTCTAACTGCTTTCGTCAGAGGAACGGGGGAAGTCACAGTGTTCTTTCTCTCACTGAGATACACACAATCTGACGTTGCTTCTTTGCTCCGTTGCTGGCGAAGAACTGAAACGGACATACATTCCTGTGGCGAAACACAGGGCTTTGCTAGGATTTCTCTAGGCAGTGTGTTTTCCCTGGGCCTCACTGTAGCAACACTATCTCGCAAGGGCAACACTGAATGGGATTTCCTCTTCATGAGAGAGCTGCTGCTTTGTAGTTTGTGCTGGGAAACCTTGCCTTGGCAGGTGCCAATTGACCGCATTCGGGCAGAAAGAAAAGAAAATAGCAAGAGGCCTTTTCTCCCCGGCTGCTCAGCCAAGCCCTTCCAGCTAAAACTATGTCGTTGCTCCTCTGGAAGGATCCCTGCCCCGTGACGTAGTTTTTCAGAAGAAGCCTTGCGTTTGCAAGAGCAAATGAGGAATTCGTTGCAGGAAAGAGGAAGGAAAGAAAGTTTCTCTCCTTCTGCCTGCTTTGCTCAGAGGACTGGATGAAGTCAGGGAGTTCTCCCTTTCACTGAGAAACGTGCGGGCTGCTGTTGCCTGTGCGCTCTCTTCCTTGCAAAAGAGTCTGCAGTTCCACGTTTTGAACCGTGGAAAGGCGCCGGGCTCTGCTAAGATTTCCCCCGGCGCTTCGTTTGCCCTGGGTCAAAGCGAGCCTTCACATTAGCCGAACGCTAACCCTGCATACTCGTTCCACTTCCAGAACAGGGCTACCGCGAGGCAGTTCTCCGGGGAAAAACGGCCCTTCGCGAAGGGCAGATCTGTGGAGCTCATTGCGGGAAAGCGAAAGCAAAGGACGCTTTTCTCCCTCTAACTGCTTTCGTCAGAGGAACGGGGGAAGTCACAGTGTTCTTTCTCTCACTGAGATACACACAATCTGACGTTGCCTGTGAGCTCCGTTGCTGGCAAAGAACTGAAACTGACATACATTCCTGTGGGGAAACACAGGGCTTTGCTAGGATTTCTCTAGGCAGTGTGTTTTCCCTGGGCCTCACTGTACCAACACTGTCTCGCCAGGGCAACACTGCATGGGATTTCCTCTGCCAGGAGAGAGCTGCTGCTTTCTAGTTTGTGCTGGGAAACCTCTCTTTGGCAAGTGCGAATTGACTGCATTCAGGCGGAAAGAAAAGAGAATAGCAAGAGGCCTTTTGTCCCCGGCTGCTTTCCCAAGCCCTTCCAGCTAAAACTATGTCGTTGCTCTTCTGGAAGGATCCCTGCACCGCGACGTATGTTTTCAGAAGAAGCCCTGCGTTTGCGAGAGCAAATGAGGAATTCTTTGCAGGAAAGAGGAAGGAAAGAAAGTTTCTCTCCTTCTGCCTGCTTTGCTCAGAGGACTGGATGAAGTCAGGGAGTTCTCCCTTTCACTGAGAAACGTGCGGGCTGCTGTTGCCTGTGCGCTCTCTTCCTTGCAAAAGAGTCTGCAGTTCCAAGTTTTGAACCGTGGAAAGGCGCCGGGCTCTGCTAAGATTTCCCCCGGCGCTTCGTTTGCATGGGCCAAAGCGAGCCTTCACATTAGCCGAACGCTAACACTGCATACTCGTTCCACTTCCAGAACAGGGCTACCGCGAGGCAGTTCTCCGGGGAAAAACGGCCCTTCGCGAAGGGCAGATCTGTGGAGCTCACTGCGGGAAAGCGAAAGCAAAGGACGCTTTTCTCCCTCTAAGCGCTTTCGTCAGAGGAACGGGGGAAGTCACAGTGTTCTTTCTCTCACTGAGATACACACAATCTGACGTTGCCTCTGAGCTCCGTTGCTGGCAAAGAACTGAAACTGACATACATTTCTGTGGGGAAACACAGGGCTTTGCTACGATTTCTCTAGGCAGTGTGCTTTCCCTGGGTCTCACTCTATCAACACTATCTCGCAAGGACAGCACTGCATGGGATTTCCTCTGCCAGGAGAGAGCTGCTGCTTTGTAGCTTGTGCTGGGAAACCTTGCTTTGGCAAGTGCGAATTGACTGCATTCAGGCAGAAAGAAAAGAGAATAGCAAGAGGCCTTTTCTCCCCGGCTGCTTTCCCAAGCCCTTCCAGCTAAAACTATGCCGTTGCTCCTCTGGAGGGATCCCTGCACCGCGACGTAGTTTCTCAGAAGAAGCCCTGCGTTTGAAAGAGCAAATGAGGAATTCGTTGCAGAAAAGAGGAAGGAAAGAAAGTTTCTCTCCTTCTGCCTGCTTTGCTCAGAGGACTGGATGAAGTCAGGGAGTTCTCCCTTTCACTGAGAAACGTGCGGGCTGCTGTTGCCTGTGCGCTCTCTTCCTTGCAAAAGAGTCTGCAGTTCCACGTTTTGAACCGTGGAAAGGCGCCGGGCTCTGCTAAGATTTCCCCCGGCGCTTCGTTTGCATGGGCCAAAGCGAGCCTTCACATTAGCCGAACGCTAACACTGCATACTCGTTCCACTTCCAGAACAGGGCTACCGCGAGGCAGTTCTCCGGGGAAAAACGGCCCTTCGCGAAGGGCAGATCTGTGGAGAACATTGCGGGAAAGCGAAAGCAAAGGACGCTTTTCTCCCTCTAACTGCTTTCGCCAGAGGAACGGGGGAAGTCACAGTGTTCTTTCTCTCACTGAGATACACACAATCTGACGTTGCCTCTGAGCTCCGTTGCTGGCAAAGAACTGAAACGGACATACATTCCTGTGGGGAAACACAGGGCTTTGCTAGGATTTCTCTAGGCAGTGTGTTTTCCCTGGGCCTCACTGTAGCAACACTATCTCGCAAGGGCAACACTGAATGGGATTTCCTCTTCATGACAGAGCTGCTGCTTTGTAGTTTGTGCTGGGAAACCTTGCCTTGGCAGGTGCCAATTGACCGCATTCGGGCAGAAAGAAAAGAAAATAGCAAGAGGCCTTTTCTTCCCGGCTGCTCAGCCAAGCCCTTCCAGCTAAAACTATGTCGTTGCTCCTCTGGAAGGATCCCTGCACCGTGACGTAGTTTTTCAGAAGAAGCCTTGCGTTTGCAAGAGCAAATGAGAAATTCGTTGCAGGAAAGAGGAAGGAAAGAAAGTTTCTCTCCTTCTGCCTGCTTTGCTCAGAGGACTGGATGAAGTCAGGGAGTTCTCCCTTTCACTGAGAAACGTGCGGGCTGCTGTTGCCTGTGCGCTCTCTTCTTTGCAAAAGAGTCTGCAGTTCCACGCTTTGAACCGTGGAAAGGCGCCGGGCTCTGCTAAGATTTCCCCCGGCGCTTCGTTTGCCCTGGGCCAAAGCGAGCCTTCACATTAGCTGAACGCTAACACTGCATACTCGTTCCACTTCCAGAACAGGGCTACCGCGAGGCAGTTCTCCGGGGAAAAACGGCCCTTCGCGAAGGGCAGATCTGTGGAGCTCATTGCGGGAAAGCGAAAGCAAAGGACGCTTTTCTCCCTCTAAGCGCTTTCGTCAGAGGAACGGGGGAAGTCACAGTGTTCTTTCTCTCACTGAGATACACACAATCTGACGTTGCCTCTTTGCTCCGTTGGTGGCGAAGAACTGAAACGGACATACATTCCTGTGGGGAAACACAGGGCTTTGCTAGGATTTCTCTAGGCAGTGTGTTTTCCCTGGGCCTCACTGTACCAACACTATCTCGCCAGGGCAACACTGCATGGGATTTCCTCTGCCAGGAGAGAGCTGCTGCTTTCTAGTTTGTGCTGGGAAACCTTGCTTTGGCAAGTGCCAATTGACCGCATTCGGGCAGAAAGAAAAGAGAACAGCAAGCGGCCTTTTCTCCCCGGCTGCTCTGCCAAGACCTTCCAGCTAAAACTATGTCGTTGCTCCTCTGGAAGGATCTCTGCACCGTGACGTAGTTTTTTAGGAGAAGCCTTACGTTTGCAAGAGCAAATGAGGAATTCGTTGCAGGAAAGAGGAAGGAAAGAAAGTTTCTCTCCTTCTGCCTGCTTTGCTCAGAGGACTGGATGAAGTCAGGGAGTTCTCCCTTTCACTGAGAAACGTGCGGGCTGCTGTTGCCTGTGCGCTCTCTTCCTTGCAAAAGAGTCTGCAGTTCCACGTTTTGAACCGTGGAAAGGCGCCGGGCTCTGCTAAGATTTCCGCCGGCGCTTCGTTTGCATGGGCCAAAGCGAGCTTTCACATTAGCCGAACGCTAACACTGCATACTCGTTCCACTTCCAGAACAGGGCTACCGCGAGGCAGTTCTCCGGGGAAAATCGGCCCTTCGCGAAGGGCAGATCTGTGGAGCTCACTGCGGGAAAGCGAAAGCAAAGGACGCTTTTCTCCCTCTAAGCGCTTTCGTCAGAGGAACGGGGGAAGTCACAGTGTTCTTTCTCTCACTGAGATACACACAATCTGACGTTGCCTCTGAGCTCCGTTGCTGGCAAAGAACTGAAACTGACATACATTTCTGTGGGGAAACACAGGGCTTTGCTACGATTTCTCTAGGCAGTGTGCTTTCCCTGGGTCTCACTCTATCAACACTATCTCGCAAGGACAGCACTGCATGGGATTTCCTCTGCCAGGAGAGAGCTGCTGCTTTGTAGCTTGTGCTGGGAAACCTTGCTTTGGCAAGTGCGAATTGACTGCATTCAGGCAGAAAGAAAAGAGAATAGCAAGAGGCCTTTTCTCCCCGGCTGCTTTCCCAAGCCCTTCCAGCTAAAACTATGTCGTTGCTCCTCTGGAGGGATCCCTGCACCGCGACGTAGTTTCTCAGAAGAAGCCCTGCGTTTGAAAGAGCAAATGAGGAATTCGTTGCAGAAAAGAGGAAGGAAAGAAAGTTTCTCTCCCTCTGCCTGCTTTGCTCAGAGGACTGGATGAAGTCAGGGAGTTCTCCCTTTCACTGAGAAATTGCCGGGTGCTGTTGCCTGTGCGCTCTCTTCTTTGCAAAAGAGTCTGCAGTTCCACGCTTTGAACCGTGGAAAGGCGCCGGGATCTGCTAAGATTTCCCCCGGCGCTTCGTTTGCCCTGGGCCAAAGCGAGCCTTCACATTAGCTGAACGCTAACACTGCATACTCGTTCCACTTCCAGAACAGGGCTACTGCCAGGCAGTTCTCCGGGGGAAAACGGCCCTTCGCGAAGGGCAGATCTGTGGAGCTCATTGCGGGAAAGCGAAAGCAAAGGACGCTTTTCTCCCTCTAACTGCTTTCGTCAGAGGAACGGGGGAAGTCACAGTGTTCTTTCTCTCACTGAGATACACACAATCTGACGTTGCCTCTTTGCTCCGTTGGTGGCGAAGAACTGAAACGGACATACATTCCTGTGGGGAAACACAGGGCTTTGCTAGGATTTCTCTAGGCAGTGTGTTTTCCCTGGGCCTCACTGTACCAACACTATCTCGCCAGGGCAACACTGCATGGGATTTCCTCTGCCAGGAGAGAGCTGCTGCTTTCTAGTTTGTGCTGGGAAACCTTGCTTTGGCAAGTGCCAATTGACCGCATTCGGGCAGAAAGAAAAGAGAACAGGAAGCGGCCTTTTCTCCCCGGCTGCTCAGCCAAGCCCTTCCAGCTAAAACTATGTCGTTGCTCCTCTGGAAGGATCCCTGCACCGTGACGTAGTTTTTCAGAAGAAGCCTTGCGTTTGCAAGAGCAAATGAGAAATTCGTTGCAGGAAAGAGGAAGGAAAGAAAGTTTCTCTCCTTCTGCCTGCTTTGCTCAGAGGACTGGATGAAGTCAGGGAGTTCTCCCTTTCACTGAGAAACGTGCGGGCTGCTGTTGCCTGTGCGCTCTCTTCTTTGCAAAAGAGTCTGCAGTTCCACGCTTTGAACCGTGGAAAGGCGCCTGGCTCTGCTAAGATTTCCCCCGGCGCTTCGTTTGCCCTGGGCCAAAGCGAGCCTTCACATTAGCTGAACGCTAACACTGCATACTCGTTCCACTTCCAGAACAGGGCTACCGCGAGGCAGTTCTCCGGGGAAAAACGGCCCTTCGCGAAGGGCAGATCTGTGGAGCTCATTGCGGGAAAGCGAAAGCAAAGGACGCTTTTCTCCCTCTAAGCGCTTTCGTCAGAGGAACGGGGGAAGTCACAGTGTTCTTTCTCTCACTGAGATACACACAATCTGACGTTGCCTCTGAGCTCCGTTGCTGGCAAAGAACTGAAACGGACATACATTCCTGTGGGGAAACACAGGGCTTTGCTAGGATTTCTCTAGGCAGTGTGTTTTCCCTGGGCCTCACTGTAGCAACACTATCTTGCCAGGGCAACACTGAATGGGATTTCCTCTTCATGACAGAGCTGCTGCTTTGTAGTTTGTGCTGGGAAACCTTGCCTTGGCAGGTGCCAATTGACCGCATTCGGGCAGAAAGAAAAGAAAATAGCAAGAGGCCTTTTCTCCCCGGCTTCTGAGCCAAGCCCTTCCAGCTAAAACTATGTCGTTGCTCCTCTGGAAGGATCCCTGCACCGTGACGTAGTTTTTCAGAAGAAGCCTTGCGTTTCCAGAGCAAATGAGAAATTCGTTGCAGGAAAGAGGAAGGAAAGAAAGTTTCTCTCCTTCTGCCTGCTTTGCTCAGAGGACTGGATGAAGTCAGGGAGTTCTCCCTTTCACTGAGAAACGAGCGGGCTGCTGTTGCCTGTGCGCTCTCTTCTTTGCAAAAGAGTCTGCTGTTCCACGCTTTGAACCGTGGAAAGGCGCCGGGCTCTGCTAAGATTTCCCCCGGCGCTTCGTTTGCCCTGGGCCAAAGCGAGCCTTCACATTAGCTGAACGCTAACACTGCATACTCGTTCCACTTCCAGAACAGGGCTACCGCGAGGCAGTTCTCCGGGGAAAAACGGCCCTTCGCGAAGGGCAGATCTGTGGAGAACATTGCGGGAAAGCGAAAGCAAAGGACGCTTTTCTCCCTCTAACCGCTTTCGTCAGAGGAACGGGGGAAGTCACAGTGTTCTTTCTCTCACTGAGATACACACAATCTGACGTTGCCTCTGAGCTCCGTTGCTGGCAAAGAACTGAAACGGACATACATTCCTGTGGGGAAACACAGGGCTTTGCTAGGATTTCTCTAGGCAGTCTGTTTTCCCTGGGCCTCACTGTACCAACACTATCTCGAAAGGGCAGCACTGCATGGGATTTCCTCTGCCAGGAGAGAGCTGCTGCTTTGTAGTTTGTGCTGGGAAACCTTGCTTTGGCAAGTGCCAATTGACCGCAGTGAGGCAGAAAGAAAAGAGAATAGCAATAGGCCTTTTCTCCCCGGCTACTTTCCCAAGCCCTTCCAGCTAAAACTATGTCGTTGCTCCTCTGGAAAGATCCCTGCACCGCGACGCAGGTTTTCAGAAGAAGCCCTGCGTTTGCAAGAGCAAATGAGGAATTCGTTGCAGGAAAGAGGAAGGAAAGAAAGTTTCTCTCCTTCTGCCTGCTTTGCTCAGAGGACTGGATGAAGTCAGGGAGTTCTCCCTTTCACTGAGAAAGGTGCGGGCTGCTGTTGCCTGTGTGCTCTCTTCTTTGCAAATGAGTCTGTAGTTCCACGCTTTGAACCGTGGAAAGGCGCTGGGCTCTGCTAAGATTTCCCCCGGCGCTTCGTTTGCCCTGGGCCAAAGCGAGCCTTCACAATAGCTGAACGCTATCACTGCATACTCGTTCCACTTCCAGAACAGGGCTACCGCGAGGCAGTTCTCCGGGGGAAAACGGCCCTTCGCGAAGGGCAGATCTGCCGAGCTCACTGCGGGAAAGCGAAAGCAAAGGACGCTTTTCTCCCTCTAACCGCTTTCGTCAGAGGAACGGGGGAAGTCACAGTGTTCTTTCTCTCACTGAGATACACACAATCTGACGTTGCCTCTTTGCTCCGTTGCTGGCGAAGAACTGAAATGGACATACATTTCTTTGGGGAAACATAGGGCTTTGCTAGGATTTCTCTAGGCAGTGTGTTTTAAACCCCTAACAACAAACAACACTAACCCTCTAACAACAACAAACACTAACCTCCTGAATAAAAGCAACACTAACCCCCTAACAACAACCAACACTAACCCCCTAACAACAAACAACACGAAAACCCTAACAACAAACTCCACTAAACCCCAAGAAACAACTCTAAACGCCTAAAAACAAAGAATACTAAACACTTAACAACAAACAACACTAACACCCTAACCACAACCAACCCTAACATCATAACAACAAAGAACACTAACACCCTAAGAACAAACAACACTAACCCGCAACAAAAAACAACAGTAACCCCCTTAGAACAAGAACCCTAACCCCCTAACAACAAACAACCCTAAACCATTAATAACAAACAAAACTAACCCCGGAACAACAAACAACACTAACCCCCTAACAACAAACAACACTAAGCCCTTAACAACAAACAACCCTAACCCCGAACAAGAAACATCCCTAACGCCTTAACAACGAACAACATAACCAAACAGCAAACAACACTAACCCACTAAGAACAAACACTAACCCCGTAACAACAAACTACCCTAACCCCGTAACAACAAACAACCCTAACTTACTAACAACAAACAACATTAACCAGCTAACAACAAACAACACTAACCCCCTAACAACTAATAACCCTAAATCCCTAATAACAAACAACACTAACCCCTAACAACAAAAAACCCTAATACACTAACAACAAACAACCCTAACACGCTAAAAACCAACAACACTAACCCCCAACCACAAACAGCACTAACCCAATCAAAACAAAAAACACTAACCCCCTAACAACAACCAACACTTTCCCCGTAACAACAAACAACACTAACCCCCTAGCAAGAACCAACACTAACCCCCTAACAAGAAAGAACCCTAATCCCCTAACAACAAACCACCCTAAGCCCCTAACAACAAACAACACTAAACCCCTAACAACAAACAACACTAACCCCCTAACATCAAACTAACCTAACCCCCTAACAACAAACAACCCTAAGCCACTAAAAACAAACAACACTAACCCCCTAACAGGAAACTACCCTAACCTCGTAACCAAAAATACCCTAACCCCGTAAGAACAAACACCCCTAAGCCCCTAACAACAAACAACACTAACACACTAACAACCAACAACCCTAAACCTCTAAAAGCAAACAAAACTAACCCCCTAACAACTATCAACACCAACACTGTAACAACAAACACTAACCCCCTAACAACAAACAACCCTAACTCCCTAACAACCAACTACACTAACCTCCTAACTACAAACAGCAATAACCCAGTAAAAACAAAGAACACTAACCCCCTAACAGCAACCAACACTTACCCCCTAAAAACAAACAACACTAACCCCCTAACAGGAAACAACCCTAATCCCCTAACAACAAACTACCCTAAGCCCCTAAGAACAAAAAACTCTAAACACCGAACAACAAACAACACTAAACCCCTAACCACAAACAACACTAACCCCCTAACAACCAACAACACTAACCCCCTAACGACAAACTACACTAACACCCTAACAACAAACAACACTAAACCCCAACAAGAAACAAACCTAAACCCCTAACAACAAACAACACTAACCCCTAACAACCAGCAACACTAACTCCCTAACCCCAAACAGCACTAACCCACTAAGAACAAAAAACACTAACCTACTAACAACAACCAACACTAACGCCCTAAGAACAAACAACACTAACCCCCTAACAACAAACAACCCTAACCCCCTAACAACAAACAACCGTAACCAAACAACAAAGAACCCTAACCCACTAACAACAAACAACACTAACTCTATAACAAGAAACTACACTAACCCCGTAACAACAAAAAATCCTATCCCCGTAATAACAAAGAACACTAACCCCGTAACAACAAACAACCCTAACCCCCTAACAGCAAACAACCCTAACCCCCTAACAACCAATAACCCTAACCGCCTAACAAAAACCAACACTTTCCCCCTAAAAACAAACAACACTAACCCCCTAACAACAAACAACCCTAACCCCCTAAACAACCAGCAACACTAACCCCCTAACCACCAACACCACTAAGCCAGTAAAAACAAAAAAAACTAACCCCCTAGCAACAACCAACACTTATCCCCTAAAAACAAACAACACTAACCCCCAACAAGAAAGAACCCAAATCCTTTAACAGCAAACAACTCTAACCCCCTAACAGCAAAAAACTCTGAACCCCTAACAACAAACAACACTAACCCACTAACAACAAACAACCCTAACCCCCTAACAACAAAGAACCCTGACCCCCTAACAACCAGCAACACTAACCCCCAACCACAAACACTAATACCCTAAGAACAAAAACCACAAAACCCCAACAAGAAACAACCCTAAACAGCTAACAATAAACAACACTAACCTCCTAACAACAACTATCACTAACACCCTAACAACAACCATCCCTAAACCCCCAACAGCAAACACCACTATCCCCCAACAAGAAACAACCCTAAACCCCTAAAAAGAAACATTAACCCCGTAACAACAAACAACACTAACGCTCTAACCACAAAAAACACTAACACCCTAAGAACAAACAACACCAACCCCCTAACAACAAACAACACTAACACCCTAACAACAACAAACCCAAAACCCTTAATAACAAACGCTGACCCCGAACAAGAAACATTAACCCCCAACAAAAAAAACCACAAACCCCCTAACAACAACAACACTAATCCCCTAACAACAAACAACCCTAACCCACTAACAACAAACAACCTTAACCCCCCAAAACAAACAACCCTAACCCCCTAAAAACCAACAACACTAACCCCCTAACAACAAACAACACTTACCCCCTAACAACAAACAATCCTAACACCCTAAAAACAAACAATGCAAACCCCCTAAAAACAAACAACCCTAAAACCCTAAAAACAAACAACACTGAACCCCTAAAAACAAACAACACTAAGCCACTAACAACACACAGCACTAACCCACTAACAACAAAAAACACTAACGCCCTAATGACAAGCAACACTAACACCTAACAACAAACAAGACTAACACCCTAACAACAAAAACTACTAAACCCCAACAAGAAACAACCCTAAACCCCTAACAACAAACACTAACCCCCTAACAACAAACAACACTAAACCCCTAACAAGAAACTAACCTAACCCCGTAACAAAAAACAACCCTAATCTCCTAACAACAAACAACCTTAAACCCCTAACAACAAACAACCCTAAACCCCTAACAACAAACAACACTAACACCCTAACAACAAAAACCACTAAACTCCAACAGGAAACAACACTGAACCCCTAACAACAAACACTAACCCCCTAACAACAAACAACTCTAAACCCCTAACAAGAAACTAACCTAACCCTGTAAGAACAAACAACCCTAACCTCCTAACAACAAACAACCCTAACCCCCTAACAAAAAACAACACTAATCCCCTAACCACAAACAACACTAACACCCTAACAACAAAAACTACTAAACCCCAACAAGAAACAACCCTAAACCCCTAACAACAAACACTAACCCCCTAACAACAAACAACACTAAACCCCTAACAAGAAACTAACCTAACCCCGTAACAACAAACAACCCTAACCTCCTAACAACAAACAACCTTAAACCCCTAACAATAAACAACCCTAAACCCCTAACAACAAACAACACTAACACCCTAACAACAAAAACCACTAAACCCCAACAAGAAACAACACTAAACCCCTAACAACAAACACTAACCCCTTAACAACAAACAACAATAAACCCCTAACAAAAAACTAACCTAACCCTGTAACAACAACCCTAACCTCCTAACAACAAACAACATTAACCCCCTAACAACAAACAACACTAACACCCTAACAACAAAAACCACTAAACCCCAACAAGAAACAACCCTAAACCCCTAAATACAAACAACACTAACCCCCTAACAACCAACAACGCTCACCCCCTAACCACAAACAACACTAACACCCTAACCAAAAACAACACTAACCCCGTAAGAACAAACAACACTAACCCCCTAACAACAAACAACACTAACACCCTAACAACAAAAACCACTAAAGCCTAACAAGGAGCAACCCTAAACCCCTAAATACAAACAACACTAACCCCCTAACCACAAACAACACTAACACCCTAACAACAAAAACCACTAAACCTCAACAAGAAACAACCCGAAACCCCTAAATAGAAACAACACTAACCACCTAACAACAATCCTAATCCCCTAACAACAAACAACCCTAACCCCCAACAACAAACTACTCTAACCCACTAACAACAAACAAGCCTAAGCCCCTAACAACAAAGAACCCTAACTCTATAAAAAGAAACAACACTAACCCCCTAACAACAAAAAACACTAACCCCCTAACAACAAACACCACTAACCCCCTAACAACAATCCTAACAACCTAACAACAAACAACACTAACCCCCTAAAAATAAACTACTCTAAACCCCTAACAACAAACAACCCTAACCCCCTAACAACAAACAACCCTAAACCCCTAACAACAAACAACCCTAACCTTCTAACAACAAACAACCCTAACCCCCTAACAAACAACAACACTAACCCCCTAACCACAAACAACACTAACACCCTAACAACAAAAACCACTAAACCCCAACAAGAAACAACACTAAACCCCTCACAACAAACACTAACCCCCTAAAAACAAACAACACTAAATCCCTAACAAGAAACTAACCTAACCCTGTAACAACAAACAACCCTAACCTCCTAACAACAAACAACCTTAAACCCCTAACAACAAACAACACTAAACCCCTAACAACAAACAATCCTAACCCCCTAACAACCAACAACGCTCACCCCCTAACCACAAACAACACTAACACCCTAACCACAAACAACACTAACCCCGTAAGAACAAAGAACACTAATCCCCCTAACCACAAACAACACTAACACCCTAACAACAAAAACTACTAAACCCCAACAAGAAACAACACTAAACCCCTAACAACAAACAGTAACCCCCTAACAACAAACAACACTAAACCCCTAACAAGAAACTAACCTAACCCCGTAACAAGAAACAACCCTAACCTGCTAACAGCAAACAACCTTAAACCCCTAACAACAAACAACCCTAAACCCCTAACAACAAACAACACTAACCCCCTAACAACCAACAACGCTCACCCCCTAACCACAAACAACACTAACACCCTAACCAGAAACAACACTAACCCCGTAAGAACAAACAACACTAACCCCCTAACAACAAAAACCACTAAAGGCCAACAAGAAACAACCCTAAACCCCTAAATACAAACAACACTAACCCCCTAACCACAAACAACACTAACACCCTAACAACAAAAACCACTAAACCTCAACAAGCAACAACCCGAAACCCCTAAATAGAAACAACACTAACCACCTAACAACAACCCGAACACCCTAAAAAGAAACAACCCTAACCCCCAACAACAAACCACTCTAACCCACTAACAACAAACAACCCTAAGCCCCTAACAACAAAGAACCCTAACTCTCTAACAAGAAACAACACTAACCCCCCAACAACAAAAAACACTAACACCCTAACAACAAACACCACTAACCCCCTAACAACAATCCTAACAACCTAACAACAAACAACACTAACCCCCTAAAAATAAACTACTCTAAACCCCTAACAACAAACAACCCTAACCCCCTAACAAACAACAACACTAACTCCCTAACCACAAACAATACTAACACCCTGGCAACAAAAACTACTAAACCCCAACAAGAAACAACCCTAAACCCCTAACAACAAACACTAACCCCCTAACAACAAACAACACTAAACCCCTAACAAGAAACTAACCTAACCCCGTAACAACAAACAACCCTAACCTACTAACAACAAACAACCTTAAACCCCTAACAACAAACAACCCTAAACCCCTAACAACAAACAACACTAACACCCTAACAACAAAAAACACTAAACCCCAACAAGAAACAACCCTAAACCCGTAACAACAAACACTAACCCCCTAACAACAAACAACACTAAACCCCTAACAAGAAACTTACCTAACCCCGTAACAACAAACAACCCTAACCTCCTAACAACAAACAACCTTTAAACCCCTAACAACAAACAACACTAAACCCCTAACAACAAACAACACTAACACCCTAACAACAAAAACCACTAAACCCCAACAAGAAACACCACTAAACCCCTAACAAGAAACACTAACCCCCTAACAACAAACAACACTAAACCCCTAACAAGAAACTAACCTAACCCTGTAAAAACAAACAACCCTAACCTCCTAACAACAAACAACCCTAACCCCCTAACAAACAACAACACTAACCCCCTAACCACAAACAACACTAACACCCTAACAACAAAAACTACTAAACCCCAACAAGAAACAACCCTAAACCCCTAACAACAAACACTAACACCCTAACAACAAACAACACTAAACCCCTAACAAGAACCTAACCTAACCCTGTAACAACAAACAGCCCTAACCTCCTAACAACAAACCACCTTAACCCCCTAACAACAAACAACCCTAAACCCCTAACAACAAACAATCCTAACCCCCTAACAACCAACAACTCTCACCCCCTAACCACAAACAACACTAACACCCTAACCACAAACAACACTAACCCCGTAAGAACAAACAACACTAACCCCCTAACCACAAACAACACTAACACCCTAACAACAAAAACTACTAAACCCCAAAAAGAAACAACCCTAAACCCCTAACAACAAACACTAACACCCTAACAACAAACAACACTAAACCCCTAACAAGAAACTAACCTAACCCTGTAACAACAAACAACCCTAACCTCCTAACAACAAACAACCTTAAACCCCTAACAACAAACAACCCTAAACCCCTAACAACAAAAAGCACTAACACCCTAACAACAAAAAACACTAAACCTCAACAAGAAACAGCACTAAACCCCTAACAACAAACACTAACCCCCTAACAACAAACAACACTAAACCCCTAACAAGAAACTAACCTAACCCTGTAACAACAAACAACCCTAACCTCCTAACAACAAACAACCTTAACCCCCTAACAACAAACAACCCTAAACCCCTAACAACAATCCTAACACC
Organism: Loxodonta africana; assembly: GCF_030014295.1. Lineage (NCBI taxonomy): Eukaryota > Metazoa > Chordata > Mammalia > Proboscidea > Elephantidae > Loxodonta > Loxodonta africana. The sequence goes on from NC_087351.1 coordinate 2,139,811, forward strand.
CTAACAACCAACAACGCACACCCCCTATCCACAAACAACACTAACACCCTAACCACAAACAACACTAACCCCGTAAGAACAAACAACACTAACCCCCTAACAACAAACAACACTAACACCCTAACAACAAAAACTACTAAACCCCAACAAGAAACAACCCTAAACCCCTAACAACAAACACTAACCCCCTAACAACAAACAACACTAAACCCCATAAAGAAACTATCCTAACCCCGTAACAACAAACAACCCTAACCTCCTAACAACAAACAAACTTAAACCCCTATCAACAAACAACCCTAAACCCCTAACAACAAACAACACTAACACCCTAACAACAAAAACCACTAAAACCCAACAAGAAACAACACTAAACCCCTAACAACAAACACTAAACCCCTAACAACAAACAACACTGAGGCCCTAACAAGAAACTAACCTAACCCTGTAACAACAAACAACCCTAACCTCCTAACAACAAACAACCTTTACCCCCTAACAACAAACAACCTTAAACCCCTAACAACAAACAATCCTAACACCCTAACAACCAACAACGCTCACCCCCTAACCACAAACAACACTAACCCCGTAAGAACAAACAACACTAACCCCCTAACAACGAACAACACTAGCACCCTAACAACAAAAACTACTAAACCCCAACAAGAAACAACCCTAAACCCCTAACAACAAACACTAACCCCCTACCAACAAAGAACACTAAACCCCTAACAAGAAACTTACCTAACGCTGTAAGAACAAACAACCCTAACCTCCTAACAACAAACAACCTTAACCCCCTAACAACAAACAACCTTAAACCCCTAACAACAAACACTAACCCCCTAACAACAAACAACACTAAATCCCTAACAAGAAACTAACCTAACCCCGTAACAACAAACAACCCTAACCTCCTAACAACAAACAACCTTAAACCCCTAACAACAAACAACCCTAAACCCCTAACAACAATCAACAATAACACCCTAACAACAAAAACCACTAAACCCCAACAAGAAACAACACTAAACCCCTAACAACAAACACTAACCCCCTAACAACAAACAACACTAAACCCCTAACAAGAAACTAACCTAACCCTGTAACAACAAACAACCCTAACCTCCTAACAACAAACAACCTTAACCCCCTAACAACAAACAACCCTAAACCCCTAACAACAAACAATCCTAACTCCCTAACAACCAACAACGCTCACCCCCTAACCACAAACAACACTAACACCCTAACCACAAACAACACTAACCCCGTAAGAACAAAGAACACTAATCCCCCTAACCACAAACAACACTAACACCCTAACAACAAAAACTACTAAACCCCAACAAGAAACAACACTAAACCCCTAACAACAAACACTAACCCCCTAACAACAAAGAACACTAAACCCCTAACAAGAAACTAACCTAACCCCGTAACAACAAACAACCCTAACATGCTAACAGCAAACAACCTTAAACCCCTATCAACAAACAACCCTAAACCCCTAACCACAAACAACACTAACACCCTAACCACAAACAACACTAACCCCGTAAGAACAAATAACACTAACCCCCTAACAACAAAAACCACTAAAGCCCAACAAGAAACAACCCTAAACCCCTAAATACAAACAACACTAACCCCCTAACCACTAACAACACTAACACCCTAACAACAAAAACCTCTAAACCTCAACAAGAAACAACCCGAAACCCCTAAATAGAAACAACACTAACCACCTAACAACAACCCGAACCCCCTAAAAAGAAACAACCCTAACCCCCAACAACAAACTACTCTAACCCACTAACAACAAACAACCCTAAACCCCTAACAACAATCAACACTAACCCCCTAACAACAAAAACCACTAAACCCCAACAAGAAACAACACTAAACCCCTAACAACAAACACTAACCCCCTAACAACAAACAACACTAAACCCCTAACAAGAAACTAACCTAACCCTGTAAAAACAAACAACCGTAACCTCCTAACAACAAACAACCCTAACCCCCTAACAAACAACAACACTAACCCCCTAACCACAAACAACACTAACACCCTAACAACAAAAACTACTAAACCCCAACAAGAAACAACCCTAAACCCCTAACAACAAACACTAACCCCCTAACAACAAACAACACTAAACCCCTAACAAGAAACTAACCTAACCCCGTAACAACAAACAACCCTAACCTCCTAACAGGAAACAACCTTAAACTCCTAACAACAAACAACCCTAAACCCCTAACAACAAACAACACTAACACCCTAACATCAAAACCCACTAAACCCCAACAAGAAACAACACTAAACCCCTAACAACAAACACTAACCCCCTAACAACAAACAACACTAAACCCCTAACAAGAAACTAACCTAACCCTGTAACAACAAACAACCCTAACCTCCTAACAACAAACAACCTTAACCCCCAAAGAACAAACAACCCTAAACCCCTAACAACAAACAATCCTAACCTCCTAACAACCAACAACGCACACCCCCTAACCACAAACAACACTAACACCCTAACCACAAACAACACTAACCCCGTAAGAACAAACAACACTAACCCCCTAACAACAAACAACACTAACACCCTAACAAGAAAAACCACTAAACCCAACAAGAAACAACCCTAAACCCCTAACAACAAACACTAACCCCCTAACAAAACAACACTAAACCCCTAACAAGAAACTAACCTAACCCCATAACAACAAACAACCCTAACCTCTTAACAACAAACAACCTTAAACTCCTAACAACAAACAACCCTAAACCCCTAACAACAAACAACACTAACACCCTAACAACAAAAACCACTAAACCCCAACAAGAAACAACACTAAACCCCTAACAACAAATACTAACCCCCAACAACAAACAACACTAAACCCCTAACAAGAAACTAACCTAACCCTGTAACAACAAACAACCCTAACCTCCTAACAACAAACAACCCTTACCCCCTAACAAACAACAACACTAACTCCCTAACCACAAACAATACTAACACCATAGCAACAAAAACTACTAAACCCCAACAAGAAACAACCCTAAACCCCTAACAACAAACACTAACCCCCTAACAACAAACAACACTAAACCCCTAACAAGAAACTAACCTAACCCCGTAACAACAAACAACCCTAACCTCCTAACAACAAACAACCTTAACCCCCTAACAACAAACAACCCTAAACCCCTAACAACAAACAATCCTAACCTCCTAACAACCAACAACGCACACCCCCTAACCACAAACAACACTAACACCCTAACCACAAACAACACTAACCCCGTAAGAACAAACAACACTAACCCCCTAACAACAAACAACACTAACACCCTAACAAGAAAAACCACTAAACCCAACAAGAAACAACCCTAAACCCCTAACAACAAACACTAACCCCCTAACAAAACAACACTAAACCCCTAACAAGAAACTAACCTAACCCCATAACAACAAACAACCCTAACCTCCTAACAACAAACAACCTTAAACTCCTAACAACAAACAACCCTAAACCCCTAACAACAAACAACACTAACACCCTAACAACAAAAACCACTAAACCCCAACAAGAAACAACACTAAACCCCTAACAACAAATACTAACCCCCAACAACAAACAACACTAAACCCCTAACAAGAAACTAACCTAACCCTGTAACAACAAACAACCCTAACCTCCTAACAACAAACAACCCTTACCCCCTAACAAACAACAACACTAACTCCCTAACCACAAACAATACTAACACCCTAGCAACAAAAACTACTAAACCCCAACAAGAAACAACCCTAAACCCCTAACAACAAACACTAACCCCCTAACAACAAACAACACTAAACCCCTAACAAGAAATTAACCTAACCCCGTAACAACAAACAACCCTAACCTACTAACAACAAACAACCTTAAACCCCTAACAACAAACAACCCTAAACCCCTAACAACAAACAACACTAACACCCTAACAACAAAAAACACTAAACCCCAACAAGAAACAACCCTAAACCCCTAACAACAAACACTAACCCCCTAACAACAAACAACACTAAACCCCTAACAAGAAACTTACCTAACCCCGTAACAACAAACAACCCTAACCTCCTAACAACAAACAACCTTTAAACCACTAACAACAAACAACCCTAAACCCCTAACAACAAACAACACTAACACCCTAACAACAAAAACCACTAAACCCCAACAAGAAACACCACTAAACCCCTAACAACAAACACTAACCCCCTAACAACAAACAACACTAAACCCCTAACAAGAAACTAACCTAACCCTGTAAAAACAAACAACCCTAACCTCCTAACAACAAACAACCCTAACCCCCTAACAAACAACAACACTAACCCCCTAACCACAAACAACACTAACACCCTAACAACAAAAACTACTAAACCCCAACAAGAAACAACCCTAAACCCCTAACAACAAACACTAACCCCCTAACAACAAACAACACTAAACCCCTAACAAGAAACTAACCTAATCCCGTAAAAACAAACAACCCTAACCTCCTAACAGCAAACAACCTTAAACCCCTAACAACAAACAACCCTAAACCCCTAACAACAAACAACACTAACACCTTAACAACAAAAACCACTAAACCCCAACAAGAAACAACACTAAACCCCTAACAACAAACACTAACCCCCTAACAACAAACAACACTAAACCCCTAACAAGAAACTAACCTAACCCTGTAAGAACAAACAGCCCTAACCTCCTAACAACAAACCACCTTAACCCCCTAACAACAAACAACCCTAAACCCCTAACAACAAACAATCCTAACCCCCTAACAACCAACAACTCTCACCCCCTAACCACATACAACACTAACACCCTAACCACAAACAACACTAACCCCGTAAGAACAAACAACACTAACCCCCTAACCACAAACAACACTAACACCCTAACAACAAAAACTACTAAACCCCAACAAGAAACAACACTAAACCCCTAACAACAAACACTAACCCCCTAACAACAAACAACACTAAACCCCTTACAAGAAACTAACCTAACCCTGTAACAACAAAGATCCCTAACCTCCTAACAACAAACAACCTTAACCCCCTAACAACAAACAACCCTAAACCCCTAACAACAAACAATCCTAACCCCCTAACAAACAACAACGCTCACCCCCTAACCACAAACAACACTAACACCCTAACCACAAACAACACTAACCCCGTAAGAACAAACAACACTAACCCCCTAACCACAAACAACACTAACACCCTAACAACAAAAACTACTAAACCGCAACAGGAAACAACCCTAAACCGCTAACAGCAAACAACACTAAACCCCTAACAAGAAACTAACCTAACCCCGTAACAACAAACAACCCTAACCTCTTAACAACAAACAACCTTAAACCCCTAACAACAAACAACCTTAAACCCCTAACAAGAAACAATTCTAACCCCCTAACAGCAAACAACACTAACACCCTAACAACAAAAACTACTAAACCCCAACAAGAAACAACCCTAAAGCCCTAACAACAAACACTAACCCCTAACAACAAACAACACTAAACCCCTAACAAGAAACTAACCTAACCCCGTAACAACAAACAACCCTAACCTCCTAACAACAAACAACCTTAAACCCCTAACAACAAACAACCGTAAACCCCTAACAACAAACAACACTAACACCCTAACAACAAAAACCACTAAACCCCAACAGGAAACAACACTAAACCCCTAACAACAAACACTAACCCCCTAACAACAAACAACACTAAACCCCTAACAAGAAACTAACCTAACCCTGTAACAACAAACAACCCTAACCTCCTAACAACAAACAACACTAACCCCCTAACAAACAACAACACTAACCCCCTAACCACAAACAACACTAACACCCTAACCTCAAAAACTACTAAACCCCAAGAAGAAACAATCCTAAACCCCTAACAACAAACACTAACTCCCTAACAGCAAACAACACTAAACCCCTAACAAGAAACTAACCTAACCCCGTAACAACAAACAACCCTAACCTCCTAACAAGAAACAACCTTAAACCCCTAACAACAAACAACCCTAAACCCCTAACAACAAACAACACTAACACCCTAACAGCAAAAAACACTAAACCCCAACAGGAAACAACACTAAACCCCTAACAACAAACACTAACCTCCTAACAACAAACAACACTAAACCCCTAACAAGAAACAACCCTAACCTTCTAACAACAAACAACCCTAACCCCCTAACAAACAACAACACTAACCCCCTAACCATAAACAACACTAACACCCTAACAACAAAAACGACTAAACTCCAACAAGAAACAACCTTAAACCCCTGACAACAAACAATCCTAACCCCCTAACAACCAACAACTCTCACCCCCTAACCACAAACAACACTAACACCCTAACCACAAACAACACTAACCCCGTAAGAACAAACAACACTAACCCCCTAACCACAAACAACACTAACACCCTAACAACAAAAACTACTAAACCCCAACAAGAAACAGCCCTAAACCCCTAACAACAAACACTAACCCCCTAACAACAAAAAACACTAAACCCCTAACAAGAAACTAACCTAACCCCGTAACAACAAACAACCCTAACCTCCTAACAACAAACAATCTTAAACCCCTAACAACAAACAACCCTAAACCCCTAACAACAAAGAACACTAACACCCTAACAACAAAAACCACTAAACCCCAACAAGAAACAACACTAAACCCCTAACAACAAACACTAACCCCCTAACAACAAACAACACTAAACCCCTAACAAGAAACTAACCTAACCCTGTAACAACAAACAGCCCTAACCTCCTAACAACAAACAACCTTAACCCCCTAACAACAAACAACCCTAAACCCCTAACAACAAACAATCCTAACCCCCTAACAACCAACAACGCACACCCCCTAACCACAAACAACACTAACACCCTAACCACAAACAACACTAACCCCGTAAGAACAAACAACACTAACCCCCTAACCACAAACAACACTAACACCCTAACCACAAACAACACTAACCCCGTAAGAACAAACAACACTAACCCCCTAACAACAAACAACACTAACACCCTAACAACAAAAACTACTAAACCCCAACAACAAACAACCCTAAACCCCTAACAACAAACACTAACCCCCTAACAACAAACAACACTAATCCCCTAACAAGAAACTAACCTAACCCCGTAACAACAAACAACCCTAACCTCCTAACAACAAACAACCTTAAACCCCTAACAACAAACAACCCTAAACCCCTAACAACAAACAATCCTAACCCCCTAACAAACAACAACGCTCACCCCCTAACCACAAACAACACTAACACCCTAACCACAAACAACACTAACCCCGTAAGAACAAACAACACTAACCCCCTAACCACAAACAACACTAACACCCTAACAACAAAAACTACTAAACCGCAACAGGAAACAACCCTAAACCGCTAACAGCAAACAACACTAAACCCCTAACAAGAAACTAACCTAACCCCGTAACAACAAACAACCCTAACCTCTTAACAACAAACAACCTTAAACCCCTAACAACAAACAACCTTAAACCCCTAACAAGAAACAATTCTAACCCCCTAACAGCAAACAACACTAACACCCTAACAACAAAAACTACTAAACCCCAACAAGAAACAACCCTAAAGCCCTAACAACAAACACTAACCCCTAACAACAAACAACACTAAACCCCTAACAAGAAACTAACCTAACCCCGTAACAACAAACAACCCTAACCTCCTAACAACAAACAACCTTAAACCCCTAACAACAAACAACCGTAAACCCCTAACAACAAACAACACTAACACCCTAACAACAAAAACCACTAAACCCCAACAGGAAACAACACTAAACCCCTAACAACAAACACTAACCCCCTAACAACAAACAACACTAAACCCCTAACAAGAAACTAACCTAACCCTGTAACAACAAACAACCCTAACCTCCTAACAACAAACAACACTAACCCCCTAACAAACAACAACACTAACCCCCTAACCACAAACAACACTAACACCCTAACCTCAAAAACTACTAAACCCCAAGAAGAAACAATCCTAAACCCCTAACAACAAACACTAACTCCCTAACAGCAAACAACACTAAACCCCTAACAAGAAACTAACCTAACCCCGTAACAACAAACAACCCTAACCTCCTAACAAGAAACAACCTTAAACCCCTAACAACAAACAACCCTAAACCCCTAACAACAAACAACACTAACACCCTAACAGCAAAAAACACTAAACCCCAACAGGAAACAACACTAAACCCCTAACAACAAACACTAACCTCCTAACAACAAACAACACTAAACCCCTAACAAGAAACAACCCTAACCTTCTAACAACAAACAACCCTAACCCCCTAACAAACAACAACACTAACCCCCTAACCATAAACAACACTAACACCCTAACAACAAAAACGACTAAACTCCAACAAGAAACAACCTTAAACCCCTGACAACAAACAATCCTAACCCCCTAACAACCAACAACTCTCACCCCCTAACCACAAACAACACTAACACCCTAACCACAAACAACACTAACCCCGTAAGAACAAACAACACTAACCCCCTAACCACAAACAACACTAACACCCTAACAACAAAAACTACTAAACCCCAACAAGAAACAGCCCTAAACCCCTAACAACAAACACTAACCCCCTAACAACAAAAAACACTAAACCCCTAACAAGAAACTAACCTAACCCCGTAACAACAAACAACCCTAACCTCCTAACAACAAACAATCTTAAACCCCTAACAACAAACAACCCTAAACCCCTAACAACAAAGAACACTAACACCCTAACAACAAAAACCACTAAACCCCAACAAGAAACAACACTAAACCCCTAACAACAAACACTAACCCCCTAACAACAAACAACACTAAACCCCTAACAAGAAACTAACCTAACCCTGTAACAACAAACAGCCCTAACCTCCTAACAACAAACAACCTTAACCCCCTAACAACAAACAACCCTAAACCCCTAACAACAAACAATCCTAACCCCCTAACAACCAACAACGCACACCCCCTAACCACAAACAACACTAACACCCTAACCACAAACAACACTAACCCCGTAAGAACAAACAACACTAACCCCCTAACCACAAACAACACTAACACCCTAACCACAAACAACACTAACCCCGTAAGAACAAACAACACTAACCCCCTAACAACAAACAACACTAACACCCTAACAACAAAAACTACTAAACCCCAACAACAAACAACCCTAAACCCCTAACAACAAACACTAACCCCCTAACAACAAACAACACTAATCCCCTAACAAGAAACTAACCTAACCCCGTAACAACAAACAACCCTAACCTCCTAACAACAAACAACCTTAAACCCCTAACAACAAACAACCCTAAACCCCTAACAACAAACAACACTAACACACTAACAACAAAAAACACTAAACCCCAACAAGAAACAACACTAAACCCCTAACAACAAACACTAACGCCCTAACAACAAACAACACTAAACCCCTAACAAGAAACTAACCTAACCCTGTAAAAACAAACAACCCTAACCTCCTAACAACAAATAACCCTAACCCCCTAACAAACAACAACACTAACCCCCTAACCACAAACAACACTAACACCCTAAGAAAAAATACTAAACCCCAACAAGAAACAACCCTAAACCCCTAACAACAAACACTAACCCCCTAACAACAAACAGCACTAAACCCCTAACAAGAAACTAACCTAACCCCGTAACAACAAACAACCCTAACCTCCTAACAGCAAACAACCTTAAACCCCTAACAACAAACAACCCTAAACCCCTAACAACAAACAACACTAACACCCTAACAACAAAAACCACTAAACCCCAACAAGAAACAACCCTAAACCCCTAACAAAAAACACTAACCCCCTAACAACAAACAACACTAAACCCCTTACAAGAAAATAACTAACCCTGTAACAACAAACAACCCTAACCTCCTAACAACAAACAACCTTATACCCCTAACAACAAACAACCCTAAACCCCTAACAACAAAAAACACTAAACCCCAACAAGAAACAACACTAAACCCCTAACAACAAATACTAACCCCCTAACAACAAACAACACTAAACCCCTAACAAGAAACTAACCTAAACCCGTAACAAAAAACAACCCTAACCTCCTAACAACAAACAACCTTAAGCCCCTAACAACAAACAACCCTAAACCCCTAACAACAAACAATCCTAACCCCCTAACAACCAACAACGCACACCCCCATCCACAAACAACACTAACACCCTAACCACAAACAACACTAACCCCCTAAGAACAAACAACACTAACCCCTAACAACAAAGAACACTAACACCCTAACAACAAAAACTACTAAACGCCAACAAGAAACAACCCTAAAACCCCTAACAAACACTAACCCCCTAATAACAAACAACACTAAACCCCTAACAAGAAACTAACCTAAACCCGTAACAACAAACAACCCTAACCTCCTAACAACAAACAACCTTAAACCCCTAACAACAAACAACCCTAAACCCCTAACAACAAACAACACTAACACCCTAACAACAAAAACCACTAAACCCCAACAAGAAACAACACTAAACCCCTAACAACAAACACTAACCCCCTAACAACAAACAACACTAAACCCCTAACAATAAACTAACCTAACCCTGTAACAACAAACAACCCTAACCTCCTAACAACAAACAACCCTAACCCCCTAACAAACAACACTAAGCCCCTAACCACAAACAACACTAACACCCTAACAACTAAAACTACTAAACCCCAACAAGAAACAACCCTAAACCCCTAACAACAAACAGTAACTCCCTAACAACAAACAACACTAAACCCCTAACAAGAAACTAACCGAACCCCGTAACAACAAACAACCCTAACCCCCCAACAACAAACAACCTTAAACCCCTAACAACAAACAACCCTAAACCCCTAACAAGAAACAACACTAACACCCTAACAACAAGAACCACTAAACCCCAACAAGAAACAACACTAAACCCCTAACAAAAAACACTAACCTCCTAACAACAAACAACACTAAACCCCTAACAAGAAACTAACCTAACCCTGTAACAACAAACAACCCTAACCTCCTAACAACAAACAACCTTAACCCCCTAACAACAAACAACCCTAAATCCCTAACAACAAACAATCCTAACCCCCTAACAACCAATAACGCTCATCCTCTAACCACAAACAACACTAACACCCTAACCACAAACAACACAAACCCCGTAAGAACAAACAACACTAACCCCATAACAACAAACAACACTAACACCCTAACAACAAAAACTACTAAACCCCAACAAGAAAAAAACCTAAACGCCTAACAACAAACACTAACCCCCTAACAACAAACAACACTAAACCCCTAACAAGAAACTAACATAACTCCGTAACAACAAACAACCCTAACCTCCTAACAACAAACAACCCTAAACCCCTAACAACAAACAACCCTAACCTTCTAACAACAAACAACCCTAACCCCCTAACAAACAACACTAACCCCCTAACCACAAACAACACTAACACCCTAACAACAAAAACTACTAAAAAACAACAAGAAACAACCCTAAAGCCCTAAAAACAAACACTAACCCCCTAACAACAAACAACACTAAACCCCTAACAAGAAACTAACCTAACCCCGTAACAACAAACAACCCTAACCTCCTAACAACAAACAACCTTAAACCCCTAACAACAAAAAACCCTAAACCCCTAACAACAAACAACACTAACACCCTAACAAACAACAACACTAACCCCTTAACCACAAACAACACTAACACCCTAACAAGAAAAACTACTACACTCCAACAAGAAACAACCTTAAACCCCTAACAACAAACACTAACCCCCTAACAACAAACAACCCTAAACACCTAACAACAAACAACACTAACACCCTAACAATAAAAACCACTAAACCCCAACAAGAAACAACACTAAACCCGTAACAACAAACACTAACCCCCTAACAACAAACAACACTAAACCCCTAACAAGAAACTAACCTAACAATGTAACAACAAACAACCCTAACATCCTAACAACAAACATCCTTAACCCCCTAACAACAAACAACCCTAAACCACTAACAACAAACAATCCTAACCCCCTAACAACCAACAACGCACACCCCCTAACCACAAACAACACTAACACCCTAACCACAAACAACACTAACCCCGTAAGAACAAACTACACTAACGCCCTAACAACAAACAAAACTAACACCCTAACAACAAAAACTACTAAACCCCAACAAGAAACAACCCTAAACCCCTAACAACAAACACTAACCCCCTAACAACAAACAACACTAAACCCCTAACAAGAAACTAACCTAACCCCGTAACAACAAACAACCCTAACCTCCTAACAACAAACAGCCTTAAACCCCTAACAACAAACAACCCTAAACCCCTAACAACAAACAACACTAACACCCTAACAACAAAAACCACTAAACCCCAACAAGAAACAACACTAAACCCCTAACAACAAACACTAACCCCCTAACAACAAACAACACTAAACCCCTAACAAGAAACTAACCTAACCCTGTAACAACAAACAACCCTAACCTCCTAACAAAAAACAACCTTAACCCCCTAACAAACAACAACACTAACCCCCTAACCACAAACAACACTAATACCCTAACAACAAAAACTACTAAACCCCAACAAGAAACAACCCTAAACCCCTAACAACAAACACTAACCCCCTAACAACAAACAACACTAAACCCCTAACAAGAAACTAACCTAACCCCGTAACAACAAACAACCCTAACCTCCTAACAGCAAACAACCTTAAACCCCTAACAACAAACAACACTAAACCCCGGCAACAAACAACACTAAACCCCTAACAACAAACAACACTAACACCCTAACAACAAAAACCACTAAACCCCAACAAGAAACAACACTAAACCCCTAACAACAAACACTAACCCCCTAACAACAAACAACACTAAACCCCTAACAAGAAACTAACCTAACCCTGTAACAACAAACGGCCCTAACCTCCTAACAACAAACCACCTTAACCCCCTAACAACAAACAACCCTAAACCCCTAACAACAAACAATCCTAACCCCCTAACAACCAACAACTCTCACCCCCTAACCACAAACAACACTAACACCCTAACCACAAACAACACTAACCCCGTAAGAACAAACAACACTAACCCCCTAACCACAAACAACACTAACACCCTAACAGCAAAAATTACTAAACCCCAAGAAGAAACAACCCTAAACCCCTAACAGCAAACACTAACCCCCTAACAACAAACAACACTAAACCCCTTACAAGAAACTAAACTAACCCTGTAACAACAAACAACCCTAACCTCCTGACAACAAACCCTAACCCCCTTAGAAACAACAACACTAAGCCCCTAACCACAAACAACACTAACACCCTAACAACTAAAACTACTAAACCCCAACAAGAAACAACCCTAAACCCCTAACAACAAACACTAACCCCCTAACAACAAACAACACTAAACCCCTAACAAGAAACTAAACTAACCCTGTAACAACAAACAACCCTAACCTCCTAACAACAAACAACCTTAAACCCCTAACAACAAACAACCCTAAAACCCTAACAACAAACAACACTAACACTCTAACAACAAATACCACTAAACCCCAAAAAGAAACAACACTAAACCCCTAACAACAAACACTAACCTCCTAACAAGAAACTAACCTAACCCTGAAACAACAAACAACCCTAACCTCCTAACAACAAACAACCTTAACCCCCTAACAACAAACAACCCTAAACCCCTAACAACAAACAATCCTAACCCCCTAACAACCAACAAGGCACACCCCCTACCCACAAACAACACTAACACCCTAACCACAAACAACACTAAAACCGTAAGAACAAACAACTCTAACCCCCTAACAACAAACAACACTAACACCCTAACAACAAAAACTACTAAACCCCAAGAAGAAACAACCCTAAACCCCTAACAAAAAACACTAACCCCATAACAACAAACAACACTAAACCCCTTACAAGAAAATAACCTAACCCTGTAACAACAAACAACCCTAACCTCCTAACAACAAACAACCTTATACCCCTAACAACAAACAACCCTAAACCCCTAACAACAAAAAACACTAAACCCCAACAAGAAACTACACTAAACCCCTAACAACAAACACTAACCCCCTAACAACAAACAACACTAAACCCCTAACAAGAAACTAACCTAAACCCGTAACAAAAAACAACCCTAACCTCCTAACAACAAACAACCTTAAGCCCCTAACAACAAACAACCCTAAACCCCTAACAACAAACAATCCTAACCCCCTAACAACCAACAACGCTCACCCCCATCCACAAACAACACTAACACCCTAACCACAAACAACACTAACCCCCTAAGAACAAACAACACTAACCCCCTAACAACAAACAACACTAACACCCTAACAACAAAAACTACTAAACCCCAACAAGAAACAACCCTAAAACCCCTAACAACAAACACTAACCCCCTAATAACAAACAACACTAAACCCCTAACAAGAAACTAACCTAAACCCGTAACAACAAACAACCCTAACCTCCTAACAACAAACAACCTTAAACCCCTAACAACAAACAACCCTAAACCCCTAACAACAAACAACACTAACACCCTAACAACAAAAACCACTAAACCCCAACAAGAAACAAAACTAAACCCCTAACAACAAACACTAACCCCCTAACAACAAACAACACTAAACCCCTAACAATACTAACCTAACCCTGTAACAACAAACAACCCTAACCTCCTAACAACAAACAACCCTAACCCCCTAACAAACAACAACACTAACCCCCTAACCACAAACAACACTAACACCCTAACAACTAAAACTACTAAACCCCAACAAGAAACAACCCTAAACCCCTAACAACAAACACTAACCCCCTAACAACAAACAACACTAAACCCCTAACAAGAAACTAACCTAACCCCGTAACAACAAACAACCCTAACCCCCTAACAACAAACAACCTTAAACCCCTAACAACAAACAACCCTAAACCCCTAACAAGAAACAACACTAACACCCTAACAACAAGAACCACTAAACCCCAACAAGAAACAACACTAAACCCCTAACAAAAAACACTAACCTCCTAACAACAAACAACACTAAACCCCTAACAAGAAACTAACCTAACTCTGTAACAACAAACAACCCTAACCTCCTAACAACAAACAACCTTAACCCCCTAACAGCAAACAACCCTAAACCCCTAACAACAAACAATCCTAACCCCCTAACAACCAACAACGCACACCCCCTAACCACAAACAACACTAACACCCTAACCACAAACGACACTAACCGCGTAAGAACAAACAACACTAACCCCCTAACAACAAACAACACTAACACCCTAACAACAAAAACTACTAAACCCCAACAAAAAACATTCCTAAACCCCTAACAACAAACACTAACACCCTAACAACAAACAACACTAAACCCCTAACAAGAAACTAACCTAACCCCGTAACAACAAACAACCCTAACCTCCTAACAACAAACAACCTTAAACCCCTAACAACAAACAACCCTAAACCCCTATCAACAAACAACACTAACACCCTAACAACAAAAACCACTAAACCCCAACAAGAAACAACACTAAACCCCTAACAACAAACACTAACCCCCTAACAACAAACAACACTAAACCCCTAACAAGAAACTAACCTAACCCTGTAACAACAAACAACCCTAACCTCCTAACAACAAACAACCTTAACCCCCTAACAACAAACAACCCTAAATCCCTAACAACAAACAATCCTAACCCCCTAACAACCAATAACGCTCATCCTCTAACCACAAACAACACTAACACCCTAACCACAAACAACACAAACCCCGTAAGAACAAACAACACTAACCCCCTAACAACAAACAACACTAACACCCTAACAACAAAAACTACTAAACCCCAACAAGAAAAAAACCTAAACCCCTAACAACAAACACTAACCCCCTAACAACAAACAACACTAAACCCCTAACAAGAAACTAACATAACTCCGTAACAACAAACAACCCTAACCTCCTAACAACAAACAACCCTAAACCCCTAACAACAAACAACCCTAACCTTCTAACAGCAAACAACCCTAACCCCCTAACAAACAACAACACTAACCCCCTAACCACAAACAACACTAACACCCTAACAACAAAAACTACTAAAAAACAACAAGAAACAACCCTAAAGCCCTAAAAACAAACACTAACCCCCTAACAACAAACAACACTAAACCCCTAACAAGAAACTAACCTAACCCCGTAGCAACAAACAACCCTAACCTCCTAACAACAAACAACCTTAAACCCCTAACAACAAAAAACCCTAAACCCCCTAACAACAAACAACACTAACACCCTAACAAACAACAACACTAACCCCTTAACCACAAACAACACTAACACCCTAACAAGAAAAACTACTAAAATCCAACAAGAAACAACCTTAAACCCCAAACAACAAACACTAACCCCCTGACAACAAACAACCCTAAACACCTAACAACAAACAACACTAACACCCTAACAATAAAAACCACTAAACCCCAACAAGAAACAACACTAAACCCGTAACAACAAACACTAACCCCCTAACAACAAACAACACTAAACCCCTAACAAGAAACTAACCTAACAATGTAACAACAAACAACCCTTACATTCTAACAACAAACATCCTTAACCCCCTAACAACAAACAACCCTAAACCCCTAACAACAAACAATCCTAACCCCCTAACAACGAACAACGCACACCCCCTAACCACAAACAACACTAACACCCTAACCACAAACAACACTAACCCCGTAAGAACAAACTACACTAACGCCCTAACAACAAACAAAACTAACACCCTAACAACAAAAACTACTAAACCCCAACAAGAAACAACCCTAAACCCCTAACAACAAACACTAACCCCCTAACAACAAACAACACTAAACCCCTAACAAGAAACTAACCTAACCCCGTAACAACAAACAACCCTAACCTCCTAACAACAAACAACCTTAAACCCCTAACAACAAACAACCCTAAACCCCTAACAACAAACAACACTAACACCCTAACAACAAAAACCACTAAACCCCAACAAGAAACAACACTAAACCCCTAACAACAAACACTAACCCCCTAACAACAAACAACACTAAACCCCTAACAATAAACTAACCTAACCCTGTAACAACAAACAACCCTAACCTCCTAACAAAAAACAATCTTAACCCCCTAACAAACAACAACACTAACCCCCTAACCACAAACAACACTAACACCCTAACAACAAAAACTACTAAACCCCAACAAGAAACAACCCTAAACCCCTAACAACAAACACTAACTCCCTAACAACAAACAACACTAAACCAGTAACAAGAAACTAACCTAACCCCGTAACAACAAACAACCCTAACCTCCTAACAGCAAACAACCTTAAACCCCTAACAACAAACAACACTAAACCCCGGCAACAAACAACACTAAACCCCTAACAACAAACAACACTAACACCCTAACAACAAAAACCACTAAACCCCAACAAGAAACAACACTAAACCCCTAACAACAAACACTAACCCCCTAACAACAAACAACACTAAACCCCTAACAAGAAACTAACCTAACCCTGTAACAACAAACGGCCCTAACCTCCTAACAACAAACAACCTTAACCCCCTAACAACAAACAACCCTAAACCCCTAACAACAAACAATCCTAACCCCCTAACAACCAACAACTCTCACCCCCTAACCACAAACAACACTAACACCCTATCCACAAACAACACTAACCCCGTAAGAACAAACAACACTAACCCCCTAACCACAAACAACACTAACACCCTAACAACAAAAATTACTAAACCCCAAGAAGAAACAACCCTAAACCCCTAACAGCAAACACTAACCCCCTAACAACAAACAACACTAAACCCCTTACAAGAAACTAACCTAACCCTGTAACAACAAACAACCCTAACCTCCTGACAACAAACCCTAACCCCCTTAGAAACAACAACACTAAGCCCCTAACCACAAACAACACTAACACCCTAACAACTAAAACTACTAAACCCCAACAAGAAACAACCCTAACCCCCTAACAACAAACAACACTAAACCCCTAACAAGAAACTAAGCTAACCCCGTAACAACAAACAACCCTAACCTCCTAACAACAAACAACCTTAAACCCCTAACAACAAACAACCCTAAACCCCTAACAACAAACAACACTAACACTCTAACAACAAATACCACTAAACCCCAAAAAGAAACAACACTAAACCCCTAACAACAAACACTAACCTCCTAACAACAAACAACACTAAACCCCTAACAAGAAACTAACCTAACCCTGAAACAACAAAAAACCCTAACCTCCTAACAACAAACAACCTTAACCCCCTAACAACAAACAACCCTAAACCCCTAACAACAAACAATCCTAACCCCCTAACAACCAACAAGGCACACCCCCTAAGCACAAACAACACTAACACCCTAACCACAAACAACACTAACACCGTAAGAACAAACAACTCTAACCCCCTAACAACAAACAACACTAACACCCTAACAACAAAAACTACTAAACCCCAACAAGAAACAACCCTAAACCCCTAACAAAAAACACTAACCCCATAACAACAAACAACACTAAACCCCTAACAAGAAACTTACCTAACCCCGTAACAACAAACAACCCTAACCTTCTAACAACAACCTTAAACCCCTAACAACAAACAACCCTAAACCCCTAACAACAAACAACACTAACACCCTAACAACAAAAACCACTTTACCCCAACAAGAAATAACACTAAACCCCTAACAACAAACACTAACCCCCTAACAAACAACACTAAACCCCTAACAAGAAACTAACCTAACCCTGTAACAACAAACAGCCCTAACCTCCTAACAACAAACAACCTTAACCCCCTAACAACAAACAACCCTAAACCCCTAACAACAAACAATCCTAACCCCCTAACAACCAACAACTCTCACCCCCTAACCACAAACAACACTAACACCCTAACCACAAACAACACTAACACCGTAAGAACAAACAACACTAACCCCCTAACCACAAACAACACTAACACCCTAACAACAAAAACTACTAAACCCAAACAAGAAACAACCCTAAACCCCTAACAACAAACACTGACCCCCTAACAACAAACAACACTAAACCCCTAACAAGAAACTAACCTAACCCTGTAACAACAAACAACCCTAACCTCCTAACAACAAACAACCTTAACCCCCTAACAACAAACAACCCTAAACCCCTAACAAACAACAACACTAACCCCCTAACCACAAACAACACTAACACCCTAACAAGAAAAACTACTAAACTCCAACAAGAAACAACCTTAAACCCCTAACAACAAACACTAACCCCCTAACAACAAACAACCCTAAACACCTAACAACAAACAACACTAACACCCTAACAATAAAAACCACTAAACCCCAACAAGAAACAACACTAAACCCGTAACAACAAACACTAACCCCCTAACAACAAACAACACTAAACCCCTAACAAGAAACTAACCTAACAATGTAACAACAAACAACCCTAACATCCTAACAACAAACATCCTTAACCCCCTAACAAAAAACAACCCTAAACCCCTAACAACAAACAATCCTAACCCCCTAACAACCAACAACGCACACCCCCTAACCACAAACAACACTAACAACCTAACCACAAACAACACTAACCCCGCAAGAACAAACTACACTAACGCCCTAACAACAAACAAAACTAACACCCTAACAACAAAAACTACTAAACCCCAACAAGAAACAACCCTAAACCCCTAACAACAAACACTAACCCCCTAACAACAAACAACACTAAACCCCTAACAAGAAACTAACCTAACCCCGTAACAACAAACAACCCTAACCTCCTAACAACAAACAACCTTAAACCCCTAACAACAAACAACCCTAAACCCCTAACAACAAACAACACTAACACCCTAACAACAAAAACCACTAAACCCCAACAAGAAACAACACTAAACCCCTAACAACAAACACTAACCCCCTAACAACAAAAAACACTAAACCCCTAACAATAAACTAACCTAACCCTGTAACAACAAACAACCCTAAACTCCTAACAAAAAACAACCTTAACCCCCTAACAAACAACAACACTAACCCCCTAACCACAAACAACACTAACACCATAACAACAAAAACTACTAAACCCCAACAAGAAACAACCCTAAACCCCTAACAACAAACACTAACCCCCTAACAACAAACAACACTAAACCCCTAACAAGAAACTAACCTAACCCCGTAACAACAAACAACCCTAACCTCCTAACAACAAAGAACCTTAACCCCCTAACAACAAACAACCCTAAACCCCTAACAACAAACAATCCTAACCCACTAACAACCAACAAGGCACACCCCCTAACCACAAACAACACTAACACCCTAACCACAAACAACACTAACCCCGTAAGAACAAACAACTCTAACCCCCTAACAACAAACAACACTAACACCCTAACAACAAAAACTACTAAACCCCAACAAGAAACAACCCTAAACCCCTAACAAAAAACACTAACCCCATAACAACAAACAACACTAAACCCCTAACAAGGAACTTACCTAACCCCGTAACAACAAACAACCCTAACCTCCTAACAACAACCTTAAACCCCTAACAACAAACAACCCTAAACCCCTAACAACAAACAACACTAACACCCTAACAACAAAAACCACTTAACCCCAACAAGAAATAACACTAAACCGCTAACAACAAACACTAACCCCCTAACAAACAACACTAAACCCCTAACAAGAAACTAACCTAACCCTGTAACAACAAACAGCCCTAACCTCCTAACAACAAACAACCTTAACCCCGTAACAACAAACAACCCTAAACCCCTAACAACAAACAATCCTAACCCCCTAACAACCAACAACTCTCACCCCCTAACGACAAACAACACTAACACCCTAACCACAAACAACACTAACCCCGTAAGAACAAACAACACTAACCCCCTAACCACAAACAACACTAACACCCTAACCACAAACAACACTAACCCCGTAAGAACAAACAACACTAACCCCCTAACAACAAACAACACTAACACCCTAACAACAAAAACTACTAAACCCCAACAAGAAACAACCCTAAACCCCTAACAACAAACACTAACCCCCTAACAACAAACAACACTAAACCCCTAACAAGAAACTAACCTAACCCCGTAACAACAAACAACCCTAACGTCCTAACAACAAACAACCTTAAACCCCTAACAACAAACAACCCTAAACCCCTAACAACAAACAACACTAACACACTAACAACAAAAAACACTAAACCCCAACAAGAAACAACACTAAACCCCTAACAACAAACACTAACCCCCTAACAACAAACAACACTAAACCCCTAACAAGAAACTAACCTAACCCTGTAACAACAAACAACCCTAACCTCCTAACAACAAATAACACTAACCCCCAACAAACAACAACACTAACCCCCTAACCACAAACAACACTAACACCCTAACCACAAACAACACTAACCCCGTAAGAACAAACTACACTAACCCCCTAACAACAAACAACACTAACACCCTAACAACAAAAACTACTAAACCCAACAAGAAACAACCCTAAACCCCTAACAACAAACACTAACCCCCTAACAACAAACAACACTAAACCCCTAACAAGAAACTTACCTAACCCCGTAACAACAAACAACCCTAACCTCCTAACAACAAACAACCTTAACCCCCTAACAACAAACAACCCTAAACCCCTAACAACAAACCATCCTAACCCCCTAACAACCAACAACGCACACCCCCTAACCACAAACAACACTAACACCCTAACCACAAACAACACTAACCCCGTAACAACAAACAACACTAACCCCCTAACAACAAACAACACTAACACCCTAACAACAAAAACTACTAAACCCCAACAAGAAACAACCCTAAACCCCTAACAACAAACACTAACCCCCTAACAACAAACAACACTAAACCCCTAACAAGAAACTAACCTAACCCCGTAACAACAAACAACCCTAACCTCCTAACAACAAACAACCTTAAACCCCTAACAACAAACAACCCTAAACCCCTAACAACAAACAACACTAACACCCTAACAACAAAAACCACTAAACCCCAACAAGAAACAACACTAAACCCCTAACAACAAACACTAACCCCCTAACAACAAACAACACTAAACCCCTAACAAGAAACTAACCTAACCCTGTAACAACAAGCAGCCCTAACCTCCTAACAACAAAGAATCTTAACCCCCTAATAACAAACAACTCTAAACCCCTAACAACAAACAATTCTATCCCCTTAACAACCAACAATGCTCACCCCCTAACCACAAAGAACACTAACACCCTAACCACAAAAACACTAACCCCGTAAGAACAAACAACACTAACCCCCTAACAAAAAACAACCTTAAACCCCTAACAACAAACAACACTAACACCCTAACAACAAAAACCACTAAACCCCAACAAGAAACAACACTAAACCCGTAACAACAAACACTAACCCCCTAACAACAAACAACACTAAACCCCTAACAAGAAACTAATCTAACAATGTAACAACAAACAACCCTAACATCCTAACAACAAACATCCTTAACCCCCTAACAAGAAACAACCCTAAACCCCTAACAACAAACAATCCTAACCCCCTAACAACCAACAACGCACACCCCCTAACCACAAACAACACTAACACCCTAACCACAAACAACACTAACCCCGTAAGAACAAACTACACTAACGCCCTAATAACAAACAAAACTAACACCCTAACAACAAAAACTACTAAACCCCAACAAGAAACAACCCTAAACCCCTAACAACAAACACTAACCCCCTAACAACAAACAACACTAAACCCCTAACAAGAAACTAACCTAACCCCGTAACAACAAACAACCCTAACCTCCTAACAACAAACAACCTTAAACGCCTAACAACAAACAACCCTAAACCCCTAACAACAAACAACACTAACACCCTAACAACAAAAACCACTAAAAACCAACAAAAAACAACACTAAACCCCTAACAACAAACACTAACCCCCTAACAACAAACAACACTAAACCCCTAACAAGAAACTAACCTAACCCTGTAACAACAAACAACCCTAAACTCCTAACAAAAAACAACCTTAACCCCCTAACAAACAACAACACTAACCCCCTAACCACAAACAACACTAACACCCTAACAACAAAAACTACTAAACCCCAACAAGAAACAGCCCTAAACCCCTAACAACAAACACTAACCCCCTAACAACAAAAAACACTAAACCCCTAACAAGAAACTAACCTAACCCCGTAACAACAAACAACCCTAACCTCCTAACAACAAACAACCTTAACCCCCTAACAACAAACAACCCTAAACCCCTAACAACAAACCATCCTAACCCCCTAACAACCAACAACGCACACCCCCTAACCACAAACAACACTAACACCCTAACCACAAACAACACTAACCCCGTAACAACAAACAACACTAACCCCCTAACAACAAACAACACTAACACCCTAACAACAAAAACTACTAAACCCCAACAAGAAACAACCCTAAACCCCTAACAACAAACACTAACCCCCTAACAACAAACAACACTAAACCCCTAACAAGAAACTAACCTAACCCTGTAACAACAAAGAACCCTAACCTCCTAACAACAAATAACACTAACCCCCTAACAAACAACAACACTAACCCCCTAACCACAAACAACACTAACACCCTAACAACGAAAACTATTAACCCCAACAAGAAACAACCCTAAACCCCTAACAACAAACACTAACCCCCTAACAGCAAACAACACTAAACCCCTAACAAGAAACTAACCTAACCCCCTAACAACCAACAACGCACACCCCCTAACCACAAACAACACTAACACCCTAACCACAAACAACACTAACCCCGTAAGAACAAACTACACTAACCCCCTAACAACAAACAACACTAACACCCTAACAACAAAAACTACTAAACCCAACAAGAAACAACCCTAAACCCCTAACAACAAACACTAACCCCCTAACAACAAACAACACTAAACCCCTAACAAGAAACTTACCTAACCCCGTAACAACAAACAACCCTAACCTCCTAACAACAAACAACCTTAAACCCCTAACAACAAACAACCCTAAACCCCTAACAACAAACAACACTAACACCCTAAGAACAAAAACCACTAAACCCCAACAAGAAACAACACTAAACCCCTAACAACAAACACTAACCCCCTAACAACAAACAACACTAAACCCCTAACAAGAAACTACCCTAACCCTGTAAAAACAAACAACCCTAACCTCCTAACAACAAACAACACTAACCCCCTAACAAACAACAACACTAACCCCCTAACCACAAACAACACTAACACCGTAACAACAAAAACTACTAAACCCCAACAAGAAACAACCCTAAACTCCTAACAACAAACACTAACCCCCTAACAACAAACAACACTAAACCCCTAACAAGAAACTAACCTAACCCCGTAACAACAAACAACCCTAACCTCCTAACAACAAACAACCTTAAACCCCTAACAACAAAAAACCCTAAATCCCTATCAACAAACAACACTAACACTCTAACAACAAAAACCACTAAACCCCAACAAGAAACAACACTAAACCCCTAACAACAAACACTAACCCCCTAACAACAAACAACACTAAACCCCTAACAAGAAACTAACCTAACCCTGTAACAACAAACAACCCTAACCTCCTAACAACAAACAACCTTAACCCCCTAACAACAAACAATCCTAACCCCCTAACAACCAACAACGCTCATCCTCTAACCGCAAACAACACTAACACCCTAACCACAAACAACACAAACCCCGTAAGAACAAACAACACTAACCCCCTAACAACAAACAACACTAACACCCTAACAACAAAAACTACTAAACCCCAACAAGAAACAACCCTAAACCCCTAACAACAAACACTAACCCCCTAACAACAAACAACACTAAACCTCTAACAAGAAACTAACATAACTCCGTAACAACAAACAACCCTAACCTCCTAACAACAAACAACCCTAAACCCCTAACAACAAACAACACTAACACCCTAAGAACAAAAACCACTAAACCCCAACAAGAAACAACACTAAACCCCTAACAACAAACACTAACCCCCTAACAACAAACAACACTAAACCCCTAACAAGAAACTACCCTAACCCTGTAAAAACAAACAACCCTAACCTCCTAACAACAAACAACACTAACCCCCTAACAAACAACAACACTAACCCCCTAACCACAAACAACACTAACACCGTAACAACAAAAACTACTAAACCCCAACAAGAAACAACCCTAAACTCCTAACAACAAACACTAACCCCCTAACAACAAACAACACTAAACCCCTAACAAGAAACTAACCTAACCCCGTAACAACAAACAACCCTAACCTCCTAACAACAAACAACCTTAAACCCCTAACAACAAAAAACCCTAAATCCCTATCAACAAACAACACTAACACTCTAACAACAAAAACCACTAAACCCCAACAAGAAACAACACTAAACCCCTAACAACAAACACTAACCCCCTAACAACAAACAACACTAAACCCCTAACAAGAAACTAACCTAACCCTGTAACAACAAACAACCCTAACCTCCTAACAACAAACAACCTTAACCCCCTAACAACAAACAATCCTAACCCCCTAACAACCAACAACGCTCATCCTCTAACCGCAAACAACACTAACACCCTAACCACAAACAACACAAACCCCGTAAGAACAAACAACACTAACCCCCTAACAACAAACAACACTAACACCCTAACAACAAAAACTACTAAACCCCAACAAGAAACAACCCTAAACCCCTAACAACAAACACTAACCCCCTAACAACAAACAACACTAAACCTCTAACAAGAAACTAACATAACTCCGTAACAACAAACAACCCTAACCTCCTAACAACAAACAACCCTAAACCCCTAACAACAAACAACCCTAACCTTCTAAAAACAAACAACCCTAACCCCCTAACAAACAACAACAGTAACCCCCTAACCACAAACAACACTAACACCCTAACAACAAAAACTACTAAACAACAACAAGAAACAACCCTAAACCCCAAACAACAAACACAAACCCCCTAACAATAAACAACACTAAACCCCTAACAAGAAACTAACCTAACCCCGTAACAACAAACAACCCTAACCTCCTAACAACAAACAACCTTAACCCCCTAACAACAAAAAACCCTAAACCCCTAACAACAAACAACACTAACACCCTAACAACAAAAACCACTAAACCCCAACAAGAAACAACACTAAACCCCTAACAACAAACACTAACCCCCTAACAACAAACAACACTAAACCCCTAACAAGAAACTAACCTAACCCTGTAACAACAAGCAGCCCTAACCTCCTAACAACAAAGAATCTTAACCCCCTAATAACAAACAACTCTAAACCCCTAACAACAAACAATTCTAACCCCTTAACAACCAACAATGCTCACCCCCTAACCACAAAGAACACTAACACCCTAACCACAAAAACACTAACCCCGTAAGAACAAACAACACTAACCCCCTAACAAAAAAAAACCTTAAACCCCTAACCACAAACAACACTAAACCCCTAACAACAAACAACACTAACACCCTAACAACAAAAACCACTAAACCCCAACAAGAAACAACACTAAACCCGTAACAACAAACACTAACCCCCTAACAACAAACAACACTAAACCCCTAACAAGAAACTAATCTAACAATGTAACAACAAACAACCCTAACATCCTAACAACAAACATCCTTAACCCCCTAACAACAAACAACCCTAAACCCCTAACAACAAACAATCCTAACCCCCTAACAACCAACAACGCACACCCCCTAACCACAAACAACACTAACACCCTAACCACAAACAACACTAACCCCGTAAGAACAAACTACACTAACGCCCTAATAACAAACAAAACTAACACCCTAACAACAAAAACTACTAAACCCCAACAAGAAACAACCCTAAACCCCTAACAACAAACACTAATCCCCTAACAACAAACAACACTAGACCCCTAACAAGAAACTAACCTAACCCCGTAACAACAAACAACCCTAACGTCCTAACAACAAACAACCTTAAACCCCTAACAACAAACAACCCTAAACCCCTAACAACAAACAACACTAACACCCTAACAACAAAAACCACTAAACCCCAACAAAAAACAACACTAAACCCCTAACAACAAACACTAACCCCCTAACAACAAACAACACTAAACCCCTAACAAGAAACTAACCTAACCCTGTAACAACAAACAACCCTAACCTCCTAACAAAAAACAACCTTAACCCCCTAACAAACAACAACACTAACCCCCTAACCACAAACAACACTAACACCCTAACAACAAAAACTACTAAACCCCAACAAGAAACAGCCCTAAACCCCTAACAACAAACACTAACCCCCTAACAACAAAAAACACTAAACCCCTAACAAGAAACTAACCTAACCCCGTAACAACAAACAACCCTAACCTCCTAACAACAAACAACCTTAACCCCCTAACAACAAACAACCCTAAACCCCTAACAAACCATCCTAACCCCCTAACAACCAACAACGCACACCTCCTAACCACAAAAAACACTAACACCCTAACCACAAACAACACTAACCCCATAACAACAAACAACACTAACCCCCTAACAACAAACAACACTAACACCCTAACAACAAAAACTACTAAACCCCAACAAGAAACAACCCTAAACCCCTAACAACAAACACTAACCCCCTAACAACAAACAACACTAAACCCCTAACAAGAAACTAACCTAAACCCGTAACAACAAACAACCCTAACCTCCTAACAACAAACAACCTTAAACCCCTAACAACAAACAACCCTAAACCCCTAACAACAAACAACACTAACACACTAACAACAAAAAACACTAAACCCCAACAAGAAACAACACTAAACCCCTAACAACAAACACTAACCCCCTAACAACAAACAACACTAAACCCCTAACAAGAAACTAACCTAACCGTGTAACAACAAACAACCCTAACCTCCTAACAACAAATAACCCTAACCCCCTAACAAACAACAACACTAACCCCCTAACCACAAACAACACTAACACCCTAACAACAAAAACTACTAAACCCCAACAAGAAACAACCCTAAACCCCTAACAACAAACACTATCCCCCTAACAGCAAACAACTCTAAACCCCTAAAAAGAAACTAACCTAACCCCCTAACAACCAACAACGCACACCCCCTAACCACAAACAACACTAACACCCTAACCACAAACAACACTAACCCCGTAAGAACAAACTACACTAACCCCCTAACAACAAACAACACTAACACCCTAACAACAAAAACTACTAAACCCAACAAGAAACAACCCTAAACCCCTAACAACAAACACTAACCCCCTAACAACAAACAACACTAAACCCCTAACAAGAAACTTACCTAACCCCGTAACAACAAACAACCCTAAACCCCTAACAACAAACAACACTAACACCCTAAGAACAAAAACCACTAAACCCCAACAAGAAACAACACTAAACCCCTAACAACAAACACTAACCCCCTAACAACAAACAACACTAAACCCCTAACAAGAAACTAACCTAACCCTGTAAAAACAAACAACCCTAACCTCCTAACAACAAACAACACTAACCCCCTAACAACAAACAACCCTAAACCCCTAACAACAAACAATCCTAACCCTCTAACAACCAACAACGCACAACCCCTAACCACAAACAACACTAACACCCTAACCACAAACATCACTAACCCCGTAAGAACAAACAACACTAACCCCCTAACAACAAACAACACTAACACCCTAACAACAAAAACTACTAAACCCCAACAAGAAATAACCCTAAACTCCTAGCAACAAACACTAACCCCCTAACAACAAACAACACTAAACCCCTAACAAGAAACTAACCTAACCCCGTAACAACAAACAACCCTAACCTCCTAACAACAAACAACCTTAAGCCCCTAACAACAAACAACCCTAAATCCCTATCAACAAACAACACTAACACCCTAACAACAAAAACCACTAAACCCCAACAAGAAACAACACTAAACCCCTAACAACAAACACTAACCCCCTAACAACAAACAACACTAAACCCCTAACAAGAAACTAACCTAGCCCTGTAACAAGAAACAACCCTAACCTCCTAACAACAAACAACCCTAAACCCCTAACAACAAACAATCCTAACCCCATAACAACCAACAACGCTCATCCTCTAACCGCAAACAACACTAACACCCTAACCACAAACAACACAAACCCCGTAAGAACAAACAACACTAACCCCCTAACAACAAACAACACTAACACCCTAACAACAAAAACTACTAAACCCCAACAAGAAACAACCCTAAACCCCTAACAACAAACACTAACCCCCTAACAACAAACAACACTAAACCTCTAACAAGAAACTAACATAACTCCGTAACAACAAACAACCCTAACCTCCTAACAACAAACAACCCTAAACCCCTAACAACAAACAACCCTAACCTTCTAAAAACAAACAACCCTAACCCCCTAACAAACAACAACACTAACCCCCTAACCACAAACAACACTAACACCCTAACAACAAAAACTACTAAACAACAACAAGAAACAACCCTAAACCCCTAACAACAAACACTAACCCCCTAACAACAAACAACACTAAACCCCTAACAAGAAACTAACCTAACCCCGTAACAACAAACAACCCTAACCTCCTAACAACAAACAACCTTAAACCCCTAACAACAAAAAACCCTAAACCCCTAACAACAAACAACACTAACACCCTAAAAACAAAAACCACTAAACCCCAACAAGAAACAACACTAAACCCCTAACACCAAACACTAACCCCCTAACAACAAACAACACTAAACCCCTAACAAGAAACTAACCTAACCCTGTAACAACAAGCAGCCCTAACCTCCTAACAACAAAGAACCTTAACCCCCTAATAACAAACAACTCTAAACCCCTAACAACAAACAATTCTAACCCCTTAACAACCAACCATGGACACCCCCTAACCACAAACAACACTAACACCCTAACCACAAAAACACTAACCCCGTAAGAACAAACAACACTAACCCCCTAACAAAAAACAACCTTAAACCCCTAACAACAAACAACACTAAACCCCTAACAACAAACAACACTAACACCCTAACAACAAAAACCACTAAACCCCAACAAGAAACAACACTAAACCCCTAACAACAAACACTAACCCTCTAACAACAAACAACACTAAACCCCTAACAAGAAACTAACCTAACCCCGTAACAACAAACAACCCTAACCTCCTAACAACAAACAACCTTAAACCCGTAACAACAAAGAACCCTAAACCCCTAACAACAAAGAGCACTAACACCCTAACAACAAAAACCACTAAACCCCAAAAAGAAACAACACTAAACCCCTAACAACAAACACTAACCCCCTAACAGCAAACAACACTAAACCCCTAACAAGAAACTAACCTAACCCTGTAACAACAAACAGCCCTAACCTCCTAACAACAAACAAAATTAACCCCCTAACAACAAACAACTCTAAACCTCTAACAACAAACAACACTAACCCCGTAAGAACAAACAACACTAACCCCGTAACAACAAACAACACTAACACCCTAACAACAAAAACTACTAAACCCCAACAAGAAACAACCATAAACCTCTAACAACAAACACTAACCCCCTAACAACAAACAACACTAAACCGCTAACAAGAAACTAACCTAACCCCGTAACAACAAACAACCCTAACCTCCTAACAACAACCTTAAACCCCTAACAACAAACAACCCTAAACCCCTAACAACAAACAACACTAACACCCTAACAACAAAAACCACTAAACCCCAACAAGAAACAACCCTAAACCCCTAACAACAAACACTAACCCCCTAACAACAAACAACACTAAACCCCTAACAAGAAACTAACCTAACCCTGTAACAACAAACAGCCCTAACATCCTAACAACAAACCACCTTAACCCCCTAACAACAAACAACACTAAACCCCTAACAACAAACAATCCTAACCCCCTAACAACCAACAACTCTCACCCCCTAACCACAAACAACACTAACACCCTAACCACAAACAACACTAACCCCGTAAGAACAAACAACACTAACCCCCTAACCACAAACAACACTAACACCCTAAAAACAAAAACTACTAAACCCCAACAAGAAACAACCCTAAACCCCTAACAACAAGCACTAACCCCCTAACAGCCAACAACACTAAACCCCTAACAAGAAACTAACCTAACCCCGTAACAACAAACAACCCTAACCTCCTAACAACAAACAACCTTAACCCCCTGACAAACAACAACACTAACCCCCTAACCACAAACAACACTAACACCCTAACAACAAAAACTACTAAACCCCAACAAGAAACAGCCCTAAACCCCTAACAACAAACACTAACCCCCTAACAACAAACATCACTAAACCCCTAACAAGAAACTAACCTAACCCCATAACAACAAACAACCCTAACCTCCTAACAACAAACAACCTTAAACCCCTAACAACAAACAACCCTAAAACCCTAAGAACAAACAACACTAACACCCTAACAACAAAAACCACTAAACCCCAACAAGAAACAACACTAAACCCCTAACAACAAACACTAACCCCCTAACAACAAACAACACTAAACCCCTAACAACAAACTAACCTAACCCTGTAACAACAAAGATCCCTAACCTCCTAACAACAAACAACCTTAACCCCCTAACAACAAACAACTCTAAACCCCTAACAACAAACCATCCTAACCCCCTAACAACCAACAACGCACACCCCCTAACCACAAACAACACTAACACCCTAACCACAAACAACACTAACCCCGTAAGAACAAACAACACTAACCCCCTAACAACAAACAACACTAACACCCTAACAACAAAAACTACTAAACCCCAACAAGAAACAACACTGAACCCCTAACAACAAACACTAACCCCCTAACAACAAACAACACTAAACCCCTAACAAGAAACTAACCTAACCCTGTAACAACAAACAGCCCTAACCTCCTAACAACAAACCCCCTAACAACAAACAACCCTAAACCCCTAACAACAAACAATCCTAACCCCCTAACAACCAACAACGCTCATCCTCTAACCACAAACAACACTAACCCCGTAAGAACAAACAACACTAACCCCCTAACAACAAACACTAACACCCTAACAACAAAAACTACTAAACCCCAACAAGAAACAACCCTAAACCCCTAACAACAAAAACTAACCCCCTAACAACAAACAACACTAAACCCCTAACAAGAAACTAACCTAACTCCGTAACAACAAACAACCCTAACCTCCTAACAACAAACAACCCTAAACCCCTAACAACAAACAACCCTAACTCCCAAACAAACAACAACACTAACCCCCTAAAAACAAACAACACTAACACCCTAACAACATAAACTACTAAACCCCAACAAGAAACAACCCTAAACCCCTAACAACAAACACTAACCCCCTAACAACAAACAACACTAAACCCCTAACAACAAACTAACCTAACCCTGTAACAACAAAGATCCCTAACCTCCTAACAACAAACAACCTTAACCCCCTAACAACAAACAACTCTAAACCCCTAACAACAAACCATCCTAACCCCCTAACAACCAACAACGCACACCCCCTAACCACAAACAACACTAACACCCTAACCACAAACAACACTAACCCCGTAAGAACAAACAACACTAACCCCCTAACAACAAACAACACTAACACCCTAACAACAAAAACTACTAAACCCCAACAAGAAACAACACTGAACCCCTAACAACAAACACTAACCCCCTAACAACAAACAACACTAAACCCCTAACAAGAAACTAACCTAACCCTGTAACAACAAACAGCCCTAACCTCCTAACAACAAACCACCTTAACCCCCTAACAACAAACAACCCTAAACCCCTAACAACAAACAATCCTAACCCCCTAACAACCAACAACGCTCATCCTCTAACCACAAACAACACTAACCCCGTAAGAACAAACAACACTAACCCCCTAACAACAAACACTAACACCCTAACAACAAAAACTACTAAACCCCAACAAGAAACAACCCTAAACCCCTAACAACAAAAACTAACCCCCTAACAACAAACAACACTAAACCCCTAACAAGAAACTAACCTAACTCCGTAACAACAAACAACCCTAACCTCCTAACAACAAACAACCCTAAACCCCTAACAACAAACAACCCTAACTCCCAAACAAACAACAACACTAACCCCCTAAAAACAAACAACACTAACACCCTAACAACATAAACTACTAAAGCCCAACAAGAAACAACCCTAAACCCCTAACAACAAACACTAACCCCCTAACAACAAACAACACTAAACCCCTAACAAGAAACTAACCTAAACCCGTAACAACAAACAACCCTAACCTCCTAACAACAAACAACCTTAAACCCCTAACAACAAACAACCCTAAACCCCTAACAACAAACAACACTAACACCCTAACCACAAAAACCACTAAACCCCAACAAGAAACAACACTAAACCCCTAACAACAAACACTGACCCCCTAACAACAAACAACACTAAACCCCTAACAAGAAACTAACCTAACCCTGTAACAACAAACAACCCTAACCTCCTAACAACAAACCACCTTAACCCCCTAACAACAAACAACCATAAACCCCTAACAAACAACAACACTAACCCCCTAACCACAAACAACACTAACACCCTAACAAGAAAAACTACTAAACTCCAACAAGAAACAACCTTAAACCCCTAACAACAAACACTAACCCCCTAACAACAAACAACCCTATACACCTAACAACAAACAACACTAACACCCTAACAATAAAAACCACTAAACCCCAACAAGAAACAACACTAAACCCGTAACAACAAACACTAACCCCCTAACAACAAACAACACTAAACCCCTAACAAGAAACTAACCTAACAATGTAACAACAAACAACCCTAACATCCTAACAACAAACATCCTTAACCCCCTAACAACAAACAACCCTAAACCCCTAACAACAAACAATCCTAACCCCCTAACAACCAACAACGCACACCCACTCACCACAAACAACACTAACAACCTAACCACAAACAACACTAACCCCGCAGGAACAAACTACACTAACGCCCTAACAACAAACAAAACTAACACCCTAACAACAAAAACTACTAAACCCCAACCAGAAACAACCCTAAACCCCTAACAACAAACACTAACCCCGTAACAACAAACAACACTAAACCCCTAACAAGAAACTAACCTAACCCCGTAACAACAAACAACCCTAACCTCCTAACAACAAACAACCTTAAACCTCTAACAACAAACAACCCTAAACCCCTAACAACAAACAACACTAACACCCTAACAACAAAAACCACTAAACCCCAACAAGAAACAACACTAAACCCCTAACAACAAACACTAACCCCCTAACAACAAACAACACTAAACCCCTAACAAGAAACTAACCTAACCCTGTAACAACAAACAACCCTAAACTCCTAACAAAAAACAACCTTAACCCCCTAACAAACAACAACACTAACCCCCTAACCACAAACAACACTAACACCATAACAACAAAAACTACTAAACCCCAACAAGAAACAACCCTAAACCCCTAACAACAAACACTAACCCCCTAACAACAAACAACACTAAACCCCTAACAAGAAACTAACCTAACCCCGTAACAACAAACAACCCTAACCCCCTAACAACAAACAACCTTAAACCCCTAACAACAAACAACCCTAAACATCTAACAAGAAACAACACTAACACCCTAACAACAAAAACCACTGAACCCCAACAAGAAACAACACTAAACCCCTAACAACAAACACTAACCTCCTAACAACAAACAACACTAAACCCCTAACAAGAAACTAACCTAACTCTGTAACAACAAACAACCCTAACCTCCTAACAACAAACAACCTTAACCCCCTAACAACAAACAACCCTAAACCCCTAACAACAAACAATCCTAACCCCCTAACAACCAACAACGCACACCCCCTAACCACAAACAACACTAACACCCTAACCACAAACAACACTAACCCCGGAAGAACAAACAACACTAACCCCCTAACAACAAACAACACTAACACCCTAACAACAAAAACTACTAAACCCCAACAAGAAACAACCCTAAACCCCTAACAACAAACACTAACCCCCTAACAACAAACAACACTAAACCCCTAACAAGAAACTAACCTAACCCCGTAACAACAAACAACCCTAACCTGCTAACAACAAACAACCTTAAACCCCTAACAACAAACAACCCTAAACACCTAACAACAAACAACACTAACACCCTAACAACAAAAACCACTAAACCCCAACAAGAAACAACACTAAACCCCTAACAACAAACACTAACCCCCTAACAACAAACAACACTAAACCCCTAACAAGAAACTAACCTAACCCTGTAACAACAAACAACCCTAACCTCCTAACAAAAAACAACCTTAACCCCCTAACAAACAACACTAACCCCCTAACCACAAACAACACTAACACCCTAACAACCAAAACTACTAAACCCCAACAAGAAACAGCCCTAAACCCCTAACAACAAACACTAACCCCCTAACAACAAACAACACTAACACCCTAACAACAAAAACCACTAAACCCCAACAAGAAACAACACTAAACCCCTGACAACAAACACTAACCCCCTAAAAACATACAACACTAAACCCCTAACAAGAAACTAACCTAACCCTGTAACAACAAACAGCCCTAACCTCCTAACAACAAACCACCTTAACCCCCTAACAACAAACAACCCTAAACCCCTAACAACAAACAATCCTAACCCTCTAACAACCAACAACGCACAACCCCTAACCACAAACAACACTAACACCCTAACCACAAACAACACTAACCCCGTAAGAACAAACAACACTAACCCCCTAACAACAAACAACACTAACACCCTAACAACAAAAACTACTAAACCCCAACAAGAAATAACCCTAAACTCCTAGCAACAAACACTAACCCCCTAACAACAAACAACACTAAACCCCTAACAAGAAACTAACCTAACCCCGTAACAACAAACAACCCTAACCTCCTAACAACAAACAACCTTAAACCCCTAACAACAAACAACCCTAAATCCCTATCAACAAACAACACTAACACCCTAACAACAAAAACCACTAAACCCCAACAAGAAACAACACTAAACCCCTAACAACAAACACTAACCCCCTAACAACAAACAACACTAAACCCCTAACAAGAAACTAACCTAACCCTGTAACAACAAACAACCCTAACCTCCTACCAACAAACAACCTTAAACCCCTAACAACAAACAACCCTAAACCCCTAACAACAAACAATCCTAACCCCCTAACAACCAACAACGCTCATCCTCTAACCGCAAACAACACTAACACCCTAACCACAAACAACACAAACCCCGTAAGAACAAACAACACTAACCCCCTAACAACAAACAACACTAACACCCTAACAACAAAAACTACTAAACCCCAACAAGAAACAACCCTAAACCCCTAACAACAAACACTAACCCCCTAACAACAAACAACACTAAACCTCTAACAAGAAACTAACATAACTCCGTAACAACAAACAACCCTAACCTCCTAACAACAAACAACCCTAAACCCCTAACAACAAACAACCCTAACCTTCTAAAAACAAACAACCCTAACCCCCTAACAAACAACAACACTAACCCCCTAACCACAAACAACACTAACACCCTAACAACAAAAACTACTAAACAACAACAAGAAACAACCCTAAACCCCTAACAACAAACACTAACCCCCTAACAACAAACAACACTAAACCCCTAACAAGAAACTAACCTAACCCCGTAACAACAAACAACCCTAACCTCCTAACAACAAACAACCTTAAACCCCTAACAACAAAAAACCCTAAACCCCTAACAACAAACAACACTAACACCCTAAAAACAAAAATCACTAAACCCCAACAAGAAACAACACTAAACCCCTAACACCAAACACTAACCCCCTAACAACAAACAACACTAAACCCCTAACAAGAAACTAACCTAACCCTGTAACAACAAGCAGCCCTAACCTCCTAACAACAAAGAACCTTAACCTCCTAATAACAAACAACTCTAAACCCCTAACAACAAACAATTCTAACCCCTTAACAACCAACCATGGACACCCCCTAACCACAAACAACACTAACACCCTAACCACAAAAACACTAACCCCGTAAGAACAAACAACACTAACCCCCTAACAAAAAACAACCTTAAACCCCTAACAACAAACAACACTAAACCCCTAACAACAAACAACACTAACACCCTAACAACAAAAACCACTAAACCCCAACAAGAAACAACACTAAACCCCTAACAACAAACACTAACCCTCTAACAACAAACAACACTAAACCCCTAACAAGAAACTAACCTAACCCCGTAACAACAAAGAACCCTAACCTCCTAACAACAAACAACCTTAAACCCGTAACAACAAAGAACCCTAAACCCCTAACAACAAAGAGCACTAACACCCTAACAACAAAAACCACTAAACCCCAACAAGAAACAACACTAAACCCCTAACAACAAACACTAACCCCCTAACAGCAAACAACACTAAACCCCTAACAAGAAACTAACCTAACCCTGTAACAACAAACAGCCCTAACCTCCTAACAACAAACAAAATTAACCCCCTAACAACAAACAACTCTAAACCCCTAACAACAAACAACACTAACCCCGTAAGAACAAACAACACTAACCCCGTAACAACAAACAACACTAACACCCTAACAACAAAAACTACTAAACCCCAACAAGAAACAACCCTAAACCTCTAACAACAAACACTAACCCCCTAACAACAAACAACACTAAACCGCTAACAAGAAACTAACCTAACCCCGTAACAACAAACAACCCTAACCTCCTAACAACAACCTTAAACCCCTAACAACAAACAACCCTAAACCCCTAACAACAAACAACACTAACACCCTAACAACAAAAACCACTAAACCCCAACAAGAAACAACACTAAACCCCTAACAACAAACACTAACCCCCTAACAACAAACAACACTAAACCCCTAACAAGAAACTAACCTAACCCTGTAACAACAAACAGCCCTAACATCCTAACAACAAACCACCTTAACCCCCTAACAACAAACAACCCTAAACCCCTAACAACAAACAATCCTAACCCCCTAACAACCAACAACTCTCACCCCCTAACCACAAACAACACTAACACCCTAACCACAAACAACACTAACCCCGTAAGAACAAACAACACTAACCCCCTAACCACAAACAACACTAACACCCTAAAAACAAAAACTACTAAACCCCAACAAGAAACAACCCTAAACCCCTAACAACAAACACTAACCCCCTAACAGCCAACAACACTAAACCCCTAACAAGAAACTAACCTAACCCCGTAACAACAAACAACCCTAACCTCCTAACAACAAACAACCTTAACCCCCTGACAAACAACAACACTAACCCCCTAACCACAAACAACACTAACACCCTAACAACAAAAACTACTAAACCCCAACAAGAAACAGCCCTAAACCCCTAACAACAAACACTAACCCCCTAACAACAAACATCACTAAACCCCTAACAAGAAACTAACCTAACCCCATAACAACAAACAACCCTAACCTCCTAACAACAAACAACCTTAAACCCCTAACAACAAACAACCCTAAAACCCTAAGAACAAACAACACTAACACCCTAACAACAAAAACCACTAAACCCCAACAAGAAACAACACTAAACCCCTAACAACAAACACTAACCCCCTAACAACAAACAACACTAAACCCCTAACAACAAACTAACCTAACCCTGTAACAACAAAGATCCCTAACCTCCTAACAACAAACAACCTTAACCCCCTAACAACAAACAACTCTAAACCCCTAACAACAAACCATCCTAACCCCCTAACAACCAACAACGCACACCCCCTAACCACAAACAACACTAACACCCTAACCACAAACAACACTAACCCCGTAAGAACAAACAACACTAACCCCCTAACAACAAACAACACTAACACCCTAACAACAAAAACTACTAAACCCCAACAAGAAACAACCCTAAACCCCTAACAACAAACAGTAACCCCCTAACAACAAACAACACTAAACCCCTAACAAGAAACTAACCTAACCCCGTAACAACAAACAACCCTAACCTCCTAACAACAAACAACCTTAAAACCCTAACAACAAACAACCCTAAACCCCTGACAACAAACAACACTAACACACTAACAACAAAAAACACTAAACCCCAACAAGAAACAACACTAAACCCCTAACAACAAACACTAACCCCCTAACAACAAACAACACTAAACCCCTAACAAGAAACTAACCTAACGCTGTTACAACAAACAACCCTAACCTCCTAACAACAAATAACCCTAACCCCCTAACAAACAACAACACTAACCCCCTAACCACAAACAACACTAACACCCTAACAACAAAAACTACTAAACCCCAACAAGAAACAACCCTAAACCCCTAACAACAAACACTAACCCCCTAACAACAAACAAAACTAAACCCCTAACAAGAAACTAACCTAACCCCGTAACAACAAACAACCCTAACCTCCTAACAACAACCTTAAACCCCTAACAACAAACAACCCTAAACCCCTAACAACAAACAACACTAACACCCTAACAACAAAAACCACTTAACCCCAACAAGAAATAACACTAAACCCCTAACAACAAACACTAACCCCCTAACAACAAACAACACTAAACCCCTAACAAGAAACTAACCTAACCCTGTAACAACAAACAGCCCTAACCTCCTAACAACAAACAACCTTAACCCCCTAACAACAAACAACCCTAAACCCCTAACAACAAACAATCCTAACCCCCTAACAACCAACAACTCTCACCCCCTAACCACAAACAACACTAACAACCTAACGACAAACAACACTAACCCCGTAAGAACAAACAACACTAACCCCCTAACCACAAACAACACTAAAACCCTAACAACAAAAACTACTAAACCCCAACAAGAAACAACCCTAAACCCCTAACAACAAACACTAACCCCCTAACAGCAAACAACACTAAACCCCTAAAAAGAAACTAACCTAAACCCGTAACAACAAACAACCCTAACCTCCTAACAACAAACAACCCTAACCCCCTAACAAACAACAACACTAACCCCCTAACAACAAACAACACTAACACCCTAACAACAAAAACCACTAAACCCCAACAAGAAACAACACTAAACCCCTAACAACAAACACTAACCCCCTAACAACAAACATCACTAAACCCCTAACAAGAAACTAACCTAACCCCGTAACAACAAACAACCCTAACCTCCCAACAGCAAACAACCTTAAACCCCTAACAACAAACAACCCTAAACCCCTAACAACAAACAACACTAACACCCTAACAACAAAAACCACTAAACCCCAACAAGAAACAACACTAAACCCCTAACAACAAACACTAACCCTCTAAAAACAAACAACACTAAACCCCTAACAAGAAACTAACCTAACCCTGTAACAACAAACAGCCCTAACCTCCTACCAACAAACCACCTTAACCCCCTAACAACAAACAACCCTAAACCCCTAACAACAAACAATCCTAACCCCCTAACAACCAACAACGCTCATCCTCTAACCACAAACAACACTAACCCCGTAAGAACAAACAACACTAACCCCCTAACAACAAACACTAACACCCTAACAACAAAAACTACTAAACCCCAACAAGAAACAACCCTAAACCCCTAACAACAAAAACTAACCCCCTAACAACAAACAACACTAAACCCCTAACAAGAAACTAACCTAACTCCGTAACAACAAACAACCCTAACCTCCTAACAACAAACAACCCTAAACCCC
This sequence comes from Loxodonta africana, assembly GCF_030014295.1. NCBI lineage: Eukaryota > Metazoa > Chordata > Mammalia > Proboscidea > Elephantidae > Loxodonta > Loxodonta africana. Next base: position 2,181,402 of record NC_087351.1, read on the forward strand.
TAACAACAAACAACCCTAACCTTCTAACAACAAACAACCCTAACTCCCAAACAAACAACAACACTAACCCCCTAAAAACAAACAACACTAACACCCTAACAACATAAACTACTAAAGCCCAACAAGAAACAACCCTAAACCCCTAACAACAAACACTAACCCCCTAACAACAAACAACACTAAACCCCTAACAAGAAACTAACCTAAACCCGTAACAACAAACAACCCTAACCTCCTAACAACAAACAACCTTAAACCCCTAACAACAAACAACCCTAAACCCCTAACAACAAACAACACTAACACCCTAACAACAAAAACCACTAAACCCCAACAAGAAACACTAAACCCCTAACAACAAACACTGACCCCCTAACAACAAACAACACTAAACCCCTAACAAGAAACTAACCTAACCCTGTAACAACAAACAACCCTAACCTCCTAACAACAAACAACCTTAACCCCCTAACAACAAACAACCCTAAACCCCTAACAAACAACAACACTAACCCCCTAACAACAAACAACACTAACACCCTAACAAGAAAAACTACTAAACTCCAACAAGAAACAACCTTAAACCCCTAACAACAAACACTAAACCCCTAACAACAAACAACCCTAAACACCTAACAACAAACAACACTAACACCCTAACAATAAAAACCACTAAACCCCAACAAGAAACAACACTAAACCCGTAACAACAAACACTAACCCCCAACAACAAACAACACTAAACCCCTAACAAGAAACTAACCTAACAATGTAACAACAAACAACCCTAACATCCTAACAACAAACATCCTTAACCCCCTAACAACAAACAACCCTAAACCCCTAACAACAAACAATCCTAACCCCCTAACAACCAACAACGCACACCCACTAACCACAAACAACACTAACAACCTAACCACAAACAACACTAACCCCGCAAGAACAAACTACACTAACGCCCTAACAACAAACAAAACTAACACCCTAACAACAAAAACTACTAAACCCCAACCAGAAACAACCCTAAACCCCTAACAACAAACACTAACCCCGTAACAACAAACAACACTAAACCCCTAACAAGAAACTAACCTAACCCCGTAACAACAAACAACCCTAACCTCCTAACAACAAACAACCTTAAACCTCTAACAACAAACAACCCTAAACCCCTAACAACAAACAACACTAACACCCTAACAACAAAAACCACTAAACCCCAACAAGAAACAACACTAAACCCCTAACAACAAACACTAACCCCCTAACAACAAACAACACTAAACCCCTAACAAGAAACTAACCTAACCCTGTAACAACAAACAACCCTAAACTCCTAACAAAAAACAACCTTAACCCCCTAACAAACAACAACACTAACCCCCTAACCACAAACAACACTAACACCATAACAACAAAAACTACTAAACCCCAACAAGAAACAACCCTAAACCCCTAACAACAAACACTAACCCCCTAACAACAAACAACACTAAACCCCTAACAAGAAACTAACCTAACCCCGTAACAACAAACAACCCTAACCCCCTAACAACAAACAACCCTAAACAACTAACAAGAAACAACACTAACACCCTAACAACAAAAACCACTGAACCCCAACAAGAAACAACACTAAACCCCTAACAACAAACACTAACCTCCTAACAACAAACAACACTAAACCCCTAACAAGAAACTAACCTAACTCTGTAACAACAAACAACCCTAACCTCCTAACAACAAACAACCTTAACCCCCTAACAACAAACAACCCTAAACCCCTAACAACAAACAATCCTAACCCCCTAACAACCAACAACGCACACCCACTAACCACAAACAACACTAACACCCTAACCACAAACAACACTAACCCCGGAAGAACAAACAACACTAACCCCCTAACAACAAACAACACTAACACCCTAACAACAAAAACTACTAAACCCCAACAAGAAACAACCCTAAACCCCTAACAACAAACACTAACCCCCTAACAACAAACAACACTAAACCCCTAACAAGAAACTAACCTAACCCCGTAACAACAAACAACCCTAACCTGCTAACAACAAACAACCTTAAACCCCTAACAACAAACAACCCTAAACACCTAACAACAAACAACACTAACACCCTAACAACAAAAACCACTAAACCCCAACAAGAAACAACACTAAACCCCTAACAACAAACACTAACCCCCTAACAACAAACAACACTAAACCCCTAACAAGAAACTAACCTAACCCTGTAACAACAAACAACCCTAACCTCCTAACAAAAAACAACCTTAACCCCCTAACAAACAACACTAACCCCCTAACCACAAACAACACTAACACCCTAACAACAAAACTACTAAACCCCAACAAGAAACAGCCCTAAACCCCTAACAACAAACACTAACCCCCTAACAACAAAAAACACTAAACCCCTAACAAGAAACTAACCTAACCCCGTAACAACAAACAACCCTAACCTCCTAACAACAAACAACCTTAACCCCCTAACAACAAACAACCCTAAACCCCTAAAAACAAACCATCCTAACCCCCTAACAACCAACAACGCACACCCCCTAACCACAAACAACACTAACACCCTAACCACAAACAACACTAACCCCGTAAGAACAAACAACACTAACCCCCTAACAACAAACAACACTAACACCCTAACAACAAAAACTACTAAACCCCAACAAGAAACAACCCTAAACCCCTAACAACAAACACTAACCCCCTAACAACAAACAACACTAAACCCCTAACAAGAAACTAACCTAACCCCGTAACAACAAACAACCCTAACCTCCTAACAACAAACAACCTTAACCCCCTAACAACAAACAACCCTAAACCCCTAAAAACAAACCATCCTAACCCCCTAACAACCAACAACGCACACCCCCTAACCACAAACAACACTAACACCCTAACCACAAACAACACTAACCCCGTAAGAACAAACAACACTAACCCCCTAACCACAAACAACACTAACACCCTAAAAACAAAAACTACTAAACCCCAACAAGAAACAACCCTAAACCCCTAACAACAAACACTAACCCCCTAACAGCCAACAACACTAAACCCCTAACAAGAAACTAACCTAACCCCGTAACAACAAACAACCCTAACCTCCTAACAACAAACAACCTTAACCCCCTGACAAACAACAACACTAACCCCCTAACCACAAACAACACTAACACCCTAACAACAAAAACTACTAAACCCCAACAAGAAACAGCCCTAAACCCCTAACAACAAACACTAACCCCCTAACAACAAACATCACTAAACCCCTAACAAGAAACTAACCTAACCCCGTAACAACAAACAACCCTAACCTCCTAACAACAAACAACCTTAAACCCCTAACAACAAACAACCCTAAAACCCTAAGAACAAACAACACTAACACCCTAACAACAAAAACCACTAAACCCCAACAAGAAACAACACTAAACCCCTAACAACAAACACTAACCCCCTAACAACAAACAACACTAAACCCCTAACAACAAACTAACCTAACCCTGTAACAACAAAGATCCCTAACCTCCTAAGAACAAACAACCTTAACCCCCTAACAACAAACAACTCTAAACCCCTAACAACAAACCATCCTAACCCCCTAACAACCAACAACGCACACCCCCTAACCACAAACAACACTAACACCCTAACCACAAACAACACTAACCCCGTAAGAACAAACAACACTAACCCCCTAACAACAAACAACACTAACACCCTAACAACAAAAACTACTAAACCGCACAAGAAACAACCCTAAACCCCTAACAACAAACAGTAACCCCCTAACAACAAACAACACTAAACCCCTAACAAGAAACTAACCTAACCCCGTAACAACAAACAACCCTAACCTCCTAACAACAAACAACCTTAAAACCCTAACAACAAACAACCCTAAACCCCTGACAACAAACAACACTAACACACTAACAACAAAAAACACTAAACCCCAACAAGAAACAACACTAAACCCCTAACAACAAACACTAACCCCCTAACAACAAACAACACTAAACCCCTAACAAGAAACTAACCTAACGCTGTTACAACAAACAACCCTAACCTCCTAACAACAAATAACCCTAACCCCCTAACAAACAACAACACTAACCCCCTAACCACAAACAACACTAACACCCTAACAACAAAAACTACTAAACCCCAACAAGAAACAACCCTAAACCCCTAACAACAAACACTAACCCCCTAACAACAAACAACACTAAACCCCTAACAAGAAACTAACCTAACCCTGTAACAACAAACAACCCTAACCTCCTAACAACAAACAACCTTAACCCCCTAACAACAAACAACCCTAAACCCCTAACAACAAACAATCCTAACCCCCTAACAACCAACAACGCACACCCCCTAACCACAAACAACACTAACACCCTAACCACAAACAACACTAACCCCGTAAGAACAAACAACTCTAACCCCCTAACAACAAACAACACTAACACTCTAACAACAAAAACTACTAAACCCCAACAAGAAACAACCCTAAACCCCTAACAAAAAACACTAACCCCCTAACAACAATCCTAACAACCTAACAACAAACAACACTAACCCCCTAAAAATAAACTACCCTAAACCCGTAACAACAAACAACCCTAAACCCCTAACAACAAACAACACTAAACCCATAACAACAAACAAACCTAACCTTCTAACAACAAACAACCCTAACCCCCTAACAACCAACAACACTAACCCCCTAACCACAAACAACACTAACACCCTAACAACAAAAACATCTAAACCCCAACAAGAAACAACACTAAACCCCTAACAACAAACAACAATAACCCCCTAACAACAAAAACCACTAAACCCCTAACAAGAAAATAACCTAACCCCGTAACAACAAACAAACCTAAACCCCAAACAACAGATAACCCTAACCCGCTATCAAGAAACAATCCTAACCCTCTAACAACCAACAACACTAAACCCCTAACCACAAACAACACTAACACCCTAACAACAAAAACCACTAAACCCCAACAAGAAACAACCCTAAACCCCTAACAACAAACAACACTAACCCCCTAACAACACACAACCCTAACCAAACAACAAACAACCCTATCCCACTAACAACAAACAACACTAACCCCCTAACAAGAACCTACCATAACCCCGTAACAACAAACAACCCTAACCCCTAACAACAAACAACCCTAACCCCCTAAACAACCAAAAACACTAACCCCCTAACCACCAACAGCACTCACCCAGTAAAAACATAAAACACTAACCCCCTAAGAACAACCACTACGTATCCCCTGAAAACAAACAGCACTAACCCCTAACAAGAAAGAACCCAAATTCTCTAACAACAAACAACTCTAACCCCCTAACAACAAACAACTCTGAACCCCTGACAACAAACACCACTAACCCACTAACAACAAACAACACTAACCCCCTAACAAGAAACTACCCTAACCCCTAAAAACCAAAAACACTAACCCACTAACAACAAACAACCCTAACAGCCTAACAACAAACAACACTAACCCCCTAACAACAAACAACACTAAACCCCTAACATCAAACAACACTAACCCCCTAACAACAAACAACACTAACACCCTAACAACAAACAACACTAACAGCCTAACAACAAAAACCACTAAACCTCAACAAGAAACAACCCCAAACCCCTAAATAGAAACAACACTAACCACCTAACAACAACCCTAAACCCCTAACAACAAACAACCCTAACCCCCAGCAAGAAACTACTCTAACCCACTAACAACAAACAACCCTAAGCCCCTAACAACAAAGAACCCTAACACTCTAAAAAGAAACAACACTAACCCCCTAACAACAAAAAACACTAACCCCCTAACAACAAACACAACTAACCCCCTAACAACAATCCTAACAACCTAACAACAAACAACACTAACCCCCTAAAAATAAACTACACTAAACCCCTAACAACAAACAACCTTAAACCCCTAACAACAAACAACACTAAACCCATAACAACAAACAACCCTATCCTTCTAACAACAAACAACCCTAACCCCCTAACAAACAACAACACTAACCCCCAACCACAAACAACACTAAAACCCTAACAACAAAAACATCTAAACCCCAACAAGAAACAACACTAAACCGCTAACAACAAACAACAATAATACCCTAACAGCAAAAACCACTAAACCCCTAACAAGAAACTACCCTAACCCCGTAACAAAAAACAAAACTAAACCTGCAACAAGAAACAACCCTAACCCCCAAACAACAAACAACCCAAACCCCTAACATCAAACAACACTAACCCCATAACAACAAACAACCCTAACCCACTAAAAACAAACATTCCTCTCCCCCTAACAACCAACAACACTAACCCCCTAACCACAAACAACACTAACACCCTAACAACAAAAACCACTAAACCCCAAGAGGAAACAACACTAAACCCCTAACAACAAACACTAACCCCCTAACAACAAACAACACTAAACCCCTAACAAGAAACTAACCTAACCCCGTAACAACAAACAACCCTAACCTCCTAACAACAAACAACCTTAACCCCCTAACAACAAACAACCCTAAACCCCTAAAAACAAACCATCCTAACCCCCTAACAACCAACAACGCACACCCCCTAACCACAAACAACACTAACACCCTAACCACAAACAACACTAACCCCGTAAGAACAAACAACACTAACCCCCTAACCACAAACAACACTAACACCCTAAAAACAAAAACTACTAAACCCCAACAAGAAACAACCCTAAACCCCTAACAACAAACACTAACCCCCTAACAGCCAACAACACTAAACCCCTAACAAGAAACTAACCTAACCCCGTAACAACAAACAACCCTAACCTCCTAACAACAAACAACCTTAACCCCCTGACAAACAACAACACTAACCCCCTAACCACAAACAACACTAACACCCTAACCACAAACAACACTAAGCCCGTAAGAACAAACAACACTAACCCCCTAACAACAAACAACACTAACACCCTAACAACAAAAACGACTAAACCCCAACAAGAAACAACCCTAAACCCCTAACAACAAACAGTAACCCCCTAACAACAAACAACACTAAACCCCTAACAAGAAACTAACCTAACCCCGTAACAACAAACAACACTAACCTCCTAACAACAAACAACCTTAAAACCCTAACAACAAACAACCCTAAACCCCTGACAACAAACAACACTAACACACTAACAACAAAAAACACTAAACCCCAACAAGAAACAACACTAAACCCCTAACAACAAACACTAACCCCCTAACAACAAACAACACTAAACCCCTAACAAGAAACTAACCTAACGCTGTTACAACAAACAACCCTAACCTCCTAACAACAAATAACCCTAACCCCCTAACAAACAACAACACTAACCCCCTAACCACAAACAACACTAACACCCTAACAACAAAAACTACTAAACCCCAACAAGAAACAACCCTAAACCCTAACAACAAACACTAACCCCCTAACAACAAACAACACTAAACCCCTAACAAGAAACTAACCTAACCCTGTAACAACAAACAACCCTAACCTCCTAACAACAAACAACCTTAACCCCCTAACAACAAACAACCCTAAACCCCTAACAACAAACAATCCTAACCCCCTAACAACCAACAACGCACACCCCCTAACCACAAACAACACTAACACCCTAACCACAAACAACACTAACCCCGTAAGAACAAACAACTCTAACCCCCTAACAACAAACAACACTAACACTCTAACAACAAAAACTACTAAACCCCAACAAGAAACAACCCTAAACCCCTAACAAAAAACACTAACCCCCTAACAACAAACAAAACTAAACCCCTAACAAGAAACTAACCTAACCCCGTAACAACAAACAACCCTAACCTCCTAACAACAACCTTAAACCCCTAACAACAAACAACCCTAAACCCCTAACAACAAACAACACTAACTCCCTAACAACAAAAACCACTTAACCCCAACAAGAAATAACACTAAACCCCTAACAACAAACACTAACCCCCTAACAACAAACAACACTAAACCCCTAACAAGAAACTAACCTAACCCTGTAACAACAAACAGCCCTAACCTCCTAACAACAAACAACCTTAACCCCCTAACAACAAACAACCCTAAACCCCTAACAACAAACAATCCTAACCCCCTAACAACCAACAACTCTCACCCCCTAACCACAAACAACACTAACAACCTAACCACAAACAACACTAACCCCGTAAGAACAAACAACACTAACCCCCTAACCACAAACAACACTAAAACCCTAACAACAAAAACTACTAAACCCCAACAAGAAACAACCCTAAACCCCTAACAACAAACACTAACCCCCTAACAGCAAACAACACTAAACCCCTAAAAAGAAACTAACCTAAACCCGTAACAACAAACAACCCTAACCTCCTAACAACAAACAACCCTAACCCCCTAACAAACAACAACACTAACCCCCTAACAACAAACAACACTAACACCCTAACAACAAAAACCACTAAACCCCAACAAGAAACAACACTAAACCCCTAACAACAAACACTAACCCCCTAACAACAAACATCACTAAACCCCTAACAAGAAACTAACCTAACCCCGTATCAACAAAAAACCCTAACCTCCTAACAGCAAACAACCTTAAACCCCTAACAACAAACAACCCTAAACCCCTAACAACAAACAACACTAACACCCTAACAACAAAAACCACTAAACCCCAACAAGAAACAACACTAAACCCCTAACAACAAACACTAACCCTCTAAAAACAAACAACACTAAACCCCTAACAAGAAACTAACCTAACCCTGTAACAACAAACAGCCCTAACCTCCTAACAACAAACCACCTTAACCCCCTAACAACAAACAACCCTAAACCCCTAACAACAAACAATCCTAACCCCCTAACAACCAACAACGCTCATCCTCTAACCACAAACAACACTAACCCCGTAAGAACAAACAACACTAACCCCCTAACAACAAACACTAACACCCTAACAACAAAAACTACTAAACCCCAACAAGAAACAACCCTAAACCCCTAACAACAAAAACTAACCCCCTAACAACAAACAACACTAAACCCCTAACAAGAAACTAACCTAACTCCGTAACAACAAACAACCCTAACCTCCTAACAACAAACAACCCTAAACCCCTAACAACAAACAACCCTAACCTTCTAACAACAAACAACCCTAACTCCCAAACAAACAACAACACTAACCCCCTAACCACAAACAACACTAACACCCTAACAACATAAACTACTAAAGCCCAACAAGAAACAACCCTAAACCCCTAACAACAAACACTAACCCCCTAACAACAAACAACCCTAAACCCCTAACAACAAACAACACTAACACCCTAACAACAAAAACCACTAAACCCCAACAAGAAACAACACTAAACCCCTAACAACAAACACTAACCCTCTAAAAACAAACAACACTAAACCCCTAACAAGAAACTAACCTAACCCTGTAACAACAAACAGCCCTAACCTCCTAACAACAAACCACCTTAACCCCCTAACAACAAACAACCCTAAACCCCTAACAACAAACAATCCTAACCCCCTAACAACCAACAACGCTCATCCTCTAACCACAAACAACACTAACCCCGTAAGAACAAACAACACTAACCCCCTAACAACAAACACTAACACCCTAACAACAAAAACTACTAAACCCCAACAAGAAACAACCCTAAACCCCTAACAACAAAAACTAACCCCCTAACAACAAACAACACTAAACCCCTAACAAGAAACTAACCTAACTCCGTAACAACAAACAACCCTAACCTCCTAACAACAAACAACCCTAAACCCCTAACAACAAACAACCCTAACCTTCTAACAACAAACAACCCTAACTCCCAAACAAACAACAACACTAACCCCCTAACCACAAACAACACTAACACCCTAACAACATAAACTACTAAAGCCCAACAAGAAACAACCCTAAACCCCTAACAACAAACACTAACCCCCTAACAACAAACAACACTAAACCCCTAACAAGAAACTAACCTAAACCCGTAACAACAAACAACCCTAACCTCCTAACAACAAACAACCTTAAACCCCTAACAACAAACAACCCTAAACCCCTAACAACAAACAACACTAACACCCTAACAACAAAAACCACTAAACCCCAAGAAGAAACAACACTAAACCCCTAACAACAAACACTGACCCCCTAACAACAAACAACACTAAACCCCTAACAAGAAACTAACCTAACCCTGTAACAACAAACAACCCTAACCTCCTAACAACAAACAACCTTAACCCCCTAACAACAAACAACCCTAAACCCCTAACAAACAACAACACTAACCCCCTAACCACAAACAACACTAACACCCTAACAAGAAAAACTACTAAACTCCAACAAGAAACAACCTTGAACCCCTAACAACAAACACTAACCCCCTAACAACAAACAACCCTAAACACCTAACAACAAACAACACTAACACCCTAACAATAAAAACCACTAAACCCCAACAAGAAACAACACTAAACCCGTAACAACAAACACTAACCCCCTAACAACAAACAACACTAAACCCCTAACAAGAAACTAACCTAACAATGTAACAACAAACAACCCTAACATCCTAACAACAAACATCCTTAACCCCCTAACAACAAACAACCCTAAACCCCTAACAACAAACAATCCTAACCCCCTAAAAACCAACAACGCACACCCACTAACCACAAACAACACTAACAACCTAACCACAAACAACACTAACCCCGCAAGAACAAACTACACTAACGCCCTAACAACAAACAAAACTAACACCCTAACAACAAAAACTACTAAACCCCAACCAGAAACAACCCTAAACCCCTAACAACAAACACTAACCCCGTAACAACAAACAACACTAAACCCCTAACAAGAAACTAACCTAACCCCGTAACAACAAACAACCCTAACCTCCTAACAACAAACAACCTTAAACCTCTAACAACAAACAACCCTAAACCCCTAACAACAAACAACACTAACACCCTAACAACAAAAGCCACTAAACCCCAACAAGAAACAACACTAAACCCCTAACAACAAACACTAACCCCCTAACAACAAACAACACTAAACCCCTAACAAGAAACTAACCTAACCCTGTAACAACAAACAACCCTAAACTCCTAACAAAAAACAACCTTAACCCCCTAACAAACAACAACACTAACCCCCTAACCACAAACAACACTAACACCATAACAACAAAAACTACTAAACCCCAACAAGAAACAACCCTAAACCCCTAACAACAAACACTAACCCCCTAACAACAAACAACACTAAACTCCTAACAAGAAACTAACCTAACCCCGTAACAACAAACAACCCTAACCCCCTAACAACAAACAACCTTAAACCCCTAACAACAAACAACCCTAAACATCTAACAAGAAACAACACTAACACCCTAACAACAAAAACCACTGAACCCCAACAAGAAACAACACTAAACCCCTAACAACAAACACTAACCTCCTAACAACAAACAACACTAAACCCCTAACAAGAAACTAACCTAACTCTGTAACAACAAACAACCCTAACCTCCTAACAACAAACAACCTTAACCCCCTAACAACAAACAACCCTAAACCCCTAACAACAAACAATCCTAACCCCCTAACAACCAACAACGCACACCCCCTAACCACAAACAACACTAACACCCTAACCACAAACAACACTAACCCCGGAAGAACAAACAACACTAACCCCCTAACAACAAACAACACTAACCCCCTAAAAATAAACTACACTAAACCCCTAACAACGAAGAAACCTAACCCCCTAACAACAAACACTAACCCCCTAACAACAAACAACACTAAACCCCTAACAAGAAACTAACCTAACCCCGTAACAACAAACAACCCTAACCTGCTAACAACAAACAACCTTAAACCCCTAACAACAAACAACCCTAAACACCTAACAACAAACAACACTAACACCCTAACAACAAAAACCACTAAACCCCAACAAGAAACAACACTAAACCCCTAACAACAAACACTAACCCCCTAACAACAAACAACACTAAACCCCTAACAAGAAACTAACCTAACCCTGTAACAACAAACAACCCTAACCTCCTAACAAAAAACAACCTTAACCCCCTAACAAACAACACTAACCCCCTAACCACAAACAACACTAACACCCTAACAACAAAAACTACTAAACCCCAACAAGAAACAGCCCTAAACCCCTAACAACAAACACTAACCCCCTAACAACAAAAAACACTAAACCCCTAACAAGAAACTAACCTAACCCCGTAACAACAAACAACCCTAACCTCCTAACAACAAACAACCTTAACCCCCTAACAACAAACAACCCTAAACCCCTAAAAACAAACCATCCTAACCCCCTAACAACCAACAACGCACACCCCCTAACCACAGACAACACTAACACCCTAAGCACAAACAACACTAACCCCGTAAGAACAAACAACACTAACCCCCTAACAACAAACAACACTAACACCCTAACAACAAAAACTACTAAACCCCAACAAGAAACAACCCTAAACCCCTAACAACAAACACTAACCCCCTAACAACAAACAACACTAAACCCCTAACAAGAAACTAACCTAACCCCGTAACAACAAACAACCCTAACCTCCTAACAACAAACAACCTTAACCCCCTAACAACAAACAACCCTAAACCCCTAGCAACAAACAATCCTAACCCCCTAACAACCAACAACTCTCACCCCCTAACGACAAACAACACTAACACCCTAACCACAAACAACACTAACCCCGTAAGAACAAACAACAATAACCCCCTAACCACAAACAACAGTAACACCCTAACAACAAAAACTACTAAACCCCAACAAGAAACAACCCTAAACCCCTAGCAACAAACACTAACCCCCTAACAGCCAACAACACTAAACCCCTAACAAGAAACTAACCTAACCCCGTAACAACAAACAACCCTAACCTCCTAACAACAAACAACCTTAACCCCCTAACAAACAACAACACTAACCCCCTAACCACAAACAACACTAACACCATAACAACAAAAACTACTAAACCCCAACAAGAAACAACCCTAAACCCCTAACAACAAACACTAACCCCCTAACAACAAACAACACTAAACTCCTAACAAGAAACTAACCTAACCCCGTAACAACAAACAACCCTAACCCCCTAACAACAAACAACCTTAAACCCCTAACAACAAACAACCCTAAACATCTAACAAGAAACAACACTAACACCCTAACAACAAAAACCACTGAACCCCAACAAGAAACAACACTAAACCCCTAACAACAAACACTAACCTCCTAACAACAAACAACACTAAACCCCTAACAAGAAACTAACCTAACTCTGTAACAACAAACAACCCTAACCTCCTAACAACAAACAACCTTAACCCCCTAACAACAAACAACCCTAAACCCCTAACAACAAACAATCCTAACCCCCTAACAACCAACAACGCACACCCCCTAACCACAAACAACACTAACACCCTAACCACAAACAACACTAACCCCGGAAGAACAAACAACACTAACCCCCTAACAACAAACAACACTAACCCCCTAAAAATAAACTACACTAAACCCCTAACAACGAAGAAACCTAACCCCCTAACAACAAACACTAACCCCCTAACAACAAACAACACTAAACCCCTAACAAGAAACTAACCTAACCCCGTAACAACAAACAACCCTAACCTGCTAACAACAAACAACCTTAAACCCCTAACAACAAACAACCCTAAACACCTAACAACAAACAACACTAACACCCTAACAACAAAAACCACTAAACCCCAACAAGAAACAACACTAAACCCCTAACAACAAACACTAACCCCCTAACAACAAACAACACTAAACCCCTAACAAGAAACTAACCTAACCCTGTAACAACAAACAACCCTAACCTCCTAACAAAAAACAACCTTAACCCCCTAACAAACAACACTAACCCCCTAACCACAAACAACACTAACACCCTAACAACAAAAACTACTAAACCCCAACAAGAAACAGCCCTAAACCCCTAACAACAAACACTAACCCCCTAACAACAAAAAACACTAAACCCCTAACAAGAAACTAACCTAACCCCGTAACAACAAACAACCCTAACCTCCTAACAACAAACAACCTTAACCCCCTAACAACAAACAACCCTAAACCCCTAAAAACAAACCATCCTAACCCCCTAACAACCAACAACGCACACCCCCTAACCACAGACAACACTAACACCCTAAGCACAAACAACACTAACCCCGTAAGAACAAACAACACTAACCCCCTAACAACAAACAACACTAACACCCTAACAACAAAAACTACTAAACCCCAACAAGAAACAACCCTAAACCCCTAACAACAAACACTAACCCCCTAACAACAAACAACACTAAACCCCTAACAAGAAACTAACCTAACCCCGTAACAACAAACAACCCTAACCTCCTAACAACAAACAACCTTAACGCCCTAACAACAAACAACCCTAAACCCCTAGCAACAAACAATCCTAACCCCCTAACAACCAACAACTCTCACCCCCTAACGACAAACAACACTAACACCCTAACCACAAACAACACTAACCCCGTAAGAACAAACAACAATAACCCCCTAACCACAAACAACAGTAACACCCTAACAACAAAAACTACTAAACCCCAACAAGAAACAACCCTAAACCCCTAGCAACAAACACTAACCCCCTAACAGCCAACAACACTAAACCCCTAACAAGAAACTAACCTAACCCCGTAACAACAAACAACCCTAACCTCCTAACAACAAACAACCTTAAACCCCTAACAACAAACAACCCTAAACCCCTAACAACAAACAACACTAACACCCTAACAACAAAACCACTAAACCCCAACAAGAAACAACACTAAACCCCTAACAACAAACACTAACCCCCTAACAACAAACATCACTAAACCCCTAACAAGAAACTAACCTAACCCTGTAAAAACAAACAAACCTAACCTCCTAACAACAAACAACCCTAACCCCCTAACAAACAACAACACTAACCCCCTAACCACAAACAACACTAACACCCTAACAACAAAAACTACTAAAAAACAACAAGAAACAACCCTAAAGCCCTAACCAGAAACACTAACCCCCTAACAACAAACAACACTAAACCCCTAACAAGAAACTAACCTAACCCCGTAACAACAAACAACCCTAACCTCCTAACAGCAAACAACCTTAAACCCCTAACAACAAACAACACTAAACCCCTAACAACAAACAACACTAACACCATAACAACAAAAACCACTAAACCCCAACAAGAAACAACTCTGAACCCCTAACAAAAAACACTAACCCCCTAACAACAAACAACACTAAACCCCTAACAAGAAACTAACCTAACCCTGTAACAACAAA
Source organism: Loxodonta africana (assembly GCF_030014295.1). Lineage (NCBI taxonomy): Eukaryota > Metazoa > Chordata > Mammalia > Proboscidea > Elephantidae > Loxodonta > Loxodonta africana. Next base: position 2,197,003 of record NC_087351.1, read on the forward strand.
CAACCCTAACCTCCTAACAACAAACAACCTTAACCCCCTAAACAACCAACAACACTAACCCCCTAACCACCAACAGCACTAACCCAGTAAAAACAAAAAAAACTAACCCCTAACAACAACCAACACTTATCCCCTAAAAACAAACAACACTAACCCCCAACAAGAAAGAACCCAAATCCTCTAAGAACAAACAACTCTAACCCCCTAACAACAAAAAACTCGGAAGCCCTAACAACAAGCAACACTAACCCACTAACAACAAACAACCCTAAACCCCTAACAACAAACAACCCTTACCCCCTAAAAACCAAGAGCACTAACCCCTAAGCAAAAACACTAACACCCTAAAAACAAAACCCACTAAACTGCAACAAAAAACAACCCTAAACACCTAACAACAAACAACATGAACCCCCTAACAACAAACAACACTAACACCCTAACAACAAAACCACTAAAGCCCAACAAGAAACAACCCTAAACCCCTAAATACAAACAACACTAACCCCCTAACCACAAACAACACTAGCACCCTAACAACAAAAACTGCTAAACCCCAACAAGAAACAACCCTAAACCCCTAACAACAAACACTAACCCCTAACAACAAACAACACTAAACCCCTAACAAGAAACTAACCTAACCCCGTAACAACAAACAACCCTAACCTCCTAACAACAAACAACCTTAAACCCCTAACAACAAACAACCCTAAACCCCTAACAACAAACAACACTAACACACTAACAACAAAAACCACTAAACCCCAACAAGAAACAACACTAAACCCCTAACAACAAACACTAACCCCCTAACAACAAACAACACTAAACCCCTAACAAGAAACTAACCTAACCCTGTAAGAACAAACAGCCCTAACCTCCTAACAACAAACAACCCTAACCCCGTAACAAACAACAACACTAACCCCCTAACCACAAACAACACTAACAACCTAACAACAAAAACTAATAAACCCCAACAAGAAACAACCCTAAACCCCTAACAACAAACACTAACCCCCTAACAACAAACAACACTAAACCCCTAACAAGAAACTAACCTAACCCTGTAAGAACAAACAGCCCTAACCTCCTAACAACAAACAACCTTAACCCCCTAACAACAAACAACCCTAAACCCCTAACAACAAACAACACTAACACCCTAACAACAAAAACCACTAAACTCCAACAAGGAACAACACTAATCCCCTAACAACAAACACTAACCCCCTAACAACAAACAACACTAAACCCCTAACAAGAAACTAACCTAACCCTGTAACAACAAACAGCCCTAACCTCCTAACAACAAACAACCTTAACCCCCTAACAACAAACAACCCTAAACCCCTAACAACAAACAACCCTAAACCCCTGACAAGAAACAACACTAACACCCTAACAACAAAAACCACTAAACCCCAAAAAGAAACAACACTAACCCCCTAACAACAAACACTAACCCCCTAACAACAAACAACACTAAACCCCTAACAAGAAACTAACCTAACCCTGTAACAACAAACGACCCTAACCTCCTAACAACAAACAACCCTATCCCCTAACAAAAAACAACACTAACCCCCTAACCACAAACACTAACACCCTAACAACAAAAACTACTAAATCCCAACAAGAAACAACCCTAAACCCCTAACAACAAACACTAACCCCCTAACAACAAACAACACTAAACCCCTAACAAGAAACTAAGCTAACCCCGTAACAACAAACAACCCTAACCTCCTAACAACAAACAACCTTAACCCCCTAACAACAAACAACCCTAAACCCCTAACAACAAACAATCCTAAACCCCTAACAACCAACAACGCTCACCCCCTAACCACAAGCAACACTAACACCCTAACCACAAACAACACTAACCCCGTGAGAACAAACAACACTAACCCCCTAACCACAAACAACACTAACACCCTAACAACAAAAACTACTAAACCCCAACAAGAAACAACCCTAAACCCCTAACAGCAAACACTAACCCCCTAACAACAAACAACACTAAACCCCTAACAAGAAACTAACCTAACCCCTTAACAACAAACAGCCCTAACCTCCTAACAACAAACAACCTTAAACCCCTAACAACAAACAACCCTAAACCCCTAACAACAAACAACAGTAACACCCTAACAGCAAAAACCACTAAACCCCAACAAGAAACAACAGTAAACCCCTAACAACAAACACTAACCCCCTAACAACAAACAACACTAAACCCCTAACAATAAACTAACCTAACCCTGTAACAACAAACAACCCTAACCTCCTAACAACAAACAACCCTAACCCCCTAACAAACAACAACACTAACCCCCTAACAACAAACAACACTAACACCATAACAACAAAAACTACTAAACCCCAACAAGAAACAACCCTAAACCCCTAACAACAAACACTAACCCCCTAACAACAAACAACACTAAACCCCTAACAAGAAACTAACCTAACCCCGTAACAAAAGACAACCCTAACCTCCTAACAACAAACAACCTTAAACCCCTAACAACAAACAACCCTAAACACCTAACAACAAACAACACTAACACCCTAACAACAAAAACCACTAAACCCCAACAAGAAACAACACTAAACCCCTAACAACAAACACTAATGCCCTAACAACAAACAACACTAAACCCCTAACAAGAAACTAACCTAACCCTGTAACAACAAACAGCCCTAACCTCCTAACAACAAACCACCTTAACCCCCCTAACAACAAACAACCCTAAACCCCTAACAACAAACAACCCTAACCCCCTAACAACCAACAACTCTCACCCCCTAACCACAAACAACACTAACCCCGTAAGAACAAACAACACTAACAACCTAACCACAAACAACACTAACACCCTAACAACAAAAACTACTAAACCCCAACAAGAAACAACCCTAAACCCCTAACAACAAACACTAACCCCCTAACAACAAACAACACTAAACCCCTAACAAGAAACTAACCTAACCCCGTAACAACAAACAACCCTAACCTCCTAACAACAAACAATCTTAAACCCCTAACAACAAACAACCCTAAACCCCTAACAACAAACAACACTAACACCCTAACAACAAAAAACACTAAACCCCAACAAGAAACAACACTAAACCCCTAACAACAAACACTAACCCCCTAACAACAAACAACACTAAACCCCTAACAAGAAACTAAACTAACCCTGTAACAACTAGCAACCCTAACCTCCTAAGAACAAACAACCTTAACCCCCTAACAACAAACAACCCAAAACCCCTAACAACAAACAATCCTATCCCCCTAAGAACCAACAACACTCGCCCCCAACCACAAAGAACACTAACACCCTAACCACAAACAACACTAACACCCTAACAACAAAAACCACTAAAGCCCAACAAGAAACAACCCTAAACCCCTAAATATAAACAACACTAACCCCCTAACCACAAACAACACTAACACCCTAACAACAAAAACCACTAAACCTCAACAAGAAACAACCCGAAACCCCTAAATAGAAACAACACTAACCACCTAACAGCAACCCTAACCCCCTAACAACAAACTACTCTAAACCACTAACAACAAACAACCCTAAGCCCCTAACAACAAAGAACCCTAACTCTCTAACAAGAAACAACACTAACCGCCTAACAACAAAAAACACTAACCCCCTAACAACAAACACCACTAACCCCCTAACAACAATCCTAAAAACCTAACAGCAAACAACACTAACACCCTAACAAGAAAGAACCCAAATCCTCTAACAACAAACAACTCTAACCCCCTAAGAACAAACAACTCTGAACCCCTGACAACAAACACCACTAACCCACTAACACCAAACAACTCTAACCCCTAAAAACCAAAAACACAAACCCACTAACAACAAACAACACTAACCCACTCACAACAAACAACCCTAACACCCTAACAACAAACAACACTAACCCCCTAACAACAAACAACACTAAACCCCTAACATCAAACAACACTAACCCCCTAACAACTAACAACACTAACACCCTAACAACAAACAACACTAACACCCTAAGAACAAAAACCACTAAACCGCAGCAAGAAACAACCCTAAACCCCGAAATACAAACAACACTAACCCCCTAACCACAAACAACACTAACAGCCTAACAACATAAACCACTAAACCTCAACAAGAAACAACCCCAAACCCCTAAATAGAAACAACACTAACCACCTAACAACAACCCTAACCCGCTAACAACAAACAACCCTACCCTCCAACAACAAACTACTCTAATCCCCTAACAATAAAAAACCCTAACCCCTAACATCAAACAACACTAACCCCTGAACAACAAACAACCCTAACCCCCAAACAACAAACAACCCTAACCCCCTAACAACAAACAATCCTATCCCCCTAACAACCAACAACACTAACCCCCTAACCACAAAAAACACTAACACCCTAACAACAAATATCACTAAACCCCAACAAGAAATAACCCTAAAACCGTAACAACAAACAACACTAACACCCTAACAACACACAACCCTAACCAAACAACAAACAACCCTAACTCACTAACAACAAACAACCCTAACTCCCTAACAACAAACATTCCTATCCCTCTAACAACCAACAACACTAACCCCCTAACCACAAACAACACTAACACCCTAACAACAAAAACCACTAAACCCCAACAAGAAACAACCCTAAACCCCTAACAACAAACCACACTAACCCCCTAACAACAAACAACCCTAACCAAACAACAAACTACCCTAACCCACCAACAACAAACAACACTAACCCCCTAACAAGAACCTACCCTAACCCCGTAACAACAAACAAACCTAACCCCTAAAAACAAACAACACTAACCCCCTAAAAACAAACAACCCTAAACCCCTAACAACAAACAACACTAACCTTCTAACAACAAACAACCCTAAACCCCTAACAACCAACAAGACTAACCCCCTAACCACAAACAACACTAACACCCTAACAACAAAAACATCTAAACCCCAACAAGAAACAACACTAAACCCCTAACAACAAACAACAATAACCCCCTAACAACACACAAAACGAAACCCCTAACAAGAAACTAACCTAACCCCGTAACAACAAACAACACTAACCCCGTAACAACAAACAACCCTAACCCACAAAAAACAAACAACCCTAAACCCCTAACAACAAACAATCCTAACCCCCTAAGAACCAACAACACTAACACCCTAACCACAAACAACACTAACACCCGAAAAACAAAAACCACTAAACCCCAACAAGAAACAACCCTAAACCCCTAACAACAAACAACACTAACCCCCGAACAACACACAACCCTAACCAAACAACAAACAACCCTAACCCACCAACAACAAACAACACTAACCCCCTAACAAGAACCTACCCTAACCCCCTAACAACAAACAACCCTAAACCCCTAAAATCAAAGAACACTAACACCCTAACAACAAACACCCCTAACCCCCTAACAACAAACAACACTAACCCCCAAACAACAAACAACCCTAACCCCTAAAAACCATAAACACTAACCCACTAACAACAAACAACCCTAACCCACTATCAACAAACAACCCTAACACCCTAACAACAAACAACACTAACCCCCGAAGAACAAACAACCCTAACCCCTAACATCAAACAGCACTAACCCCGTAACAGCAAACAACCCCAACCCCCAAGCAACAAACAACCCTAACCCCCTAACAACAAACAATCCTATCCCCCAACAACCAACAACACTAACCCCCAACCACAAACAACACTAACACCCTAACAACAAAAACCACTAAACCCCTACAAGAAATAACCCTAAACCCCTAACAACAAACAACACTAACCCCCTAACAACACACAACCCTAACCAAACAAAAAACAACCCTAATCCACTAACAACAAACAACCCTAACACCCTAACAACAAACAACACTAAACCCCTAACAACAAACAACCCTAAAACCCTAACATCAAACAACACTAACCCCGTAACAAAAAACAACCCTAACCCCCAAACAACAAACAACCCTAACCCCCTAACAACATAGAACCCTAACTCTCTAACAAGAAACAACACTTACCCCAACAACAAAAAACACTAACCCCCTAACAACAAACACCACTAACTCCCTAACAACAATCCTAAAAACCTAACAACAAACAACACTAACCCCCTAAAAATAAACTACACTAAACCCCTAACAACGAACAAACCTAACCCCCTAACAACAAACAACCCTAAACCCCTAAGAACAAACAACCCTAACCTTCTAACAACAAACAACCCTAACCCCCAATCAACCAACAACACTAACACCCTAACCACAAACAACACTAACACCCTAAAAACAAAAACTACTAAACCCCAACAAGAAACAACCCTAAACCCCTAACAACAAACACTAACCCCCTAACAATAAACAACACTAAACCCCTAACAAGAAACTAACCTAACCCCGTAACAACAAACAACCCTAACCTCCTAACAACAAACAACCTTAAACCCCTAACAACAAACAACCCTAAACCCCTAACAACAAACAACACTAACACCCTAACAACAAAAAACACTAAACCCCAACAAGAAACAACACTAAACCCCTAACACCAAACACTAACCCCCTAACAACAAACAACCCTAACCTTCTAACAACAAACAACCCTGACCCCCTAACAACCAACAACACTAACCCCCTAACCACAAACAACACTAACACCCTAACAAGAAAAACCACTAAACCCCAACAGGAAACAACACTAAACGCCTAAGAAAAAACAACAATTATCCCCTAACAACAAACAACACGAAACCAATAACAAGAAACTACACTAAACCCGTAAAAACAAACAACACTAACCCCGTAACAACAAACGTCCCTAACCCCCAAACAACAAACAACCCTAACCACCTAACAACAAAGAATCCTTACCCCCTAACAACCAACAACACTAACACCCTAACCAAAAACAACACTAACACCCGAAAAACAAAAACCACTAAACCCCAACAAGAAACAACCCTAAACCCCTAACAAACAACACTAACCCCCTAACAACACACAACCCTAACCAAACAACAAACAACCCTAACCCACTAACAACAAACAACACTGACCCCCTAAAAAGAACCTACCCTAACCCCGTAACAACAAACAACCCTAACCCCTAACAACAAACAACCCTAACCCCCTAACAACAAACAACCCTAAACCGCTAACATCAAAGAACACTAACACCCTACCAACAAATAACCCTAACCCCCTAACAACAAACAACACTAACCCCCAAACAACAAACACCCTAACCCCTAAAAACCAAAAACACTAACCCACTAACAGCAAACAACCCTATCCAACTAACAACAAACAACCCTAACACCCTAACAACAAACAACACTAACCCTCTAACAACAAACAACCCTAACCCCTAACATCAAACAACACTAACCCCGTAACAACAAACAACCCTAACCCCCTAACAACAAACATTCCTATCCCCCTAACAACCAACAACACTAACCCCATAACCACAAACACCACTAACACCCTAACAACAAAAACCACTCAACTCCAACAAGAAACAACCCTAAAGCCCTAACAACAAACAATACTAACCCCCTAACAACACACATCCCTAACCAAACAACAAACAACCCTATCCCACTAACAACAAACAACCCTAACACCCTAACAACAAACACTAACCCCCTAACAACAAACAACCCTAAACCCCTAACAACCAACAACCGTAAACACCAAACAACAAACACCACTAACCCACTAACAACAAACAACACTAAACCCCTAACAAGAAACAACCCTAACCCCTAAAAAAAAAAAACACTAACCCCCTAACAACAAACAACCCTAACACCCTAACAACAAACAACACTAACCCCCTAACAACAAACAACACTAAACCCCTAACATCAAACAACACTAACCCCCTAACAACAAAGAAAACTAACACCCTAACAACAAACAACACTAACACCCTAACAACAAAAACCACTAAACCCCAGCAAGAAACAACCCTATACCCCTAAATAGAAACAACACTAACCCCCTAACCACAAACAACACTAACAGCCTAACAACAAAAACCACTAAACCTCAACAAGAAACAACCCAAAACTCCTAAATAGAAACAACACTAACCACCTAACAACAACCTAACCCGCTAACAACAAACAACCCTAACCGCCAACAACAAACTACTCTAACCCACTAACAATAAACAACCCTAAGCCCCTAACAACAAAGAACCCTAACTCTCTAAGAAGAAACAACACTAAACCCCTAACAACAAAAAACACTAACCCCCTAACAACAATCCTAACAACCTAACAACAAACAACACTAACCCCCTAAAAATAAACTACCCTAAACCCGTAACAACAAACAACCCTAAACCCCTAACAACAAACAACACTAAACCCATAACAACAAACAAACCTAACCTTCTAACAACAAACAACCCTAACCCCCTAACAACCAACAACACTAACCCCCTAACCACAAACAACACTAACACCCTAACAACAAAAACATCTAAACCCCAACAAGAAACAACACTAAACCCCTAACAACAAACAACAATAACCCCCTAACAACAAAAACCACTAAACCCCTAACAAGAAAATAACCTAACCCCGTAACAACAAACAAACCTAAACCCCAAACAACAGATAACCCTAACCCGCTATCAAGAAACAATCCTAACCCTCTAACAACCAACAACACTAAACCCCTAACCACAAACAACACTAACACCCTAACAACAAAAACCACTAAACCCCAACAAGAAACAACCCTAAACCCCTAACAACAAACAACACTAACCCCCTAACAACACACAACCCTAACCAAACAACAAACAACCCTATCCCACTAACAACAAACAACACTAACCCCCTAACAAGAACCTACCATAACCCCGTAACAACAAACAACCCTAACCCCTAACAACAAACAACCCTAACCCCCTAAACAACCAAAAACACTAACCCCCTAACCACCAACAGCACTCACCCAGTAAAAATATAAAACACTAACCCCCTAAGAACAACCACTACGTATCCCCTGAAAACAAACAGCACTAACCCCTAACAAGAAAGAACCCAAATTCTCTAACAACAAACAACTCTAACCCCCTAACAACAAACAACTCTGAACCCCTGACAACAAACACCACTAACCCACTAACAACAAACAACACTAACCCCCTAACAAGAAACTACCCTAACCCCTAAAAACCAAAAACACTAACCCACTAACAACAAACAACCCTAACAGCCTAACAACAAACAACACTAACCCCCTAACAACAAACAACACTAAACCCCTAACATCAAACAACACTAACCCCCTAACAACAAACAACACTAACACCCTAACAACAAACAACACTAACAGCCTAACAACAAAAACCACTAAACCTCAACAAGAAACAACCCCAAACCCCTAAATAGAAACAACACTAACCACCTAACAACAACCCTAACCCCCTAACAACAAACAACCCTAACCCCCAGCAAGAAACTACTCTAACCCACTAACAACAAACAACCCTAAGCCCCTAACAACAAAGAACCCTAACACTCTAAAAAGAAACAACACTAACCCCCTAACAACAAAAAACACTAACCCCCTAACAACAAACACAACTAACCCCCTAACAACAATCCTAACAACCTAACAACAAACAACACTAACCCCCTAAAAATAAACTACACTAAACCCCTAACAACAAACAACCTTAAACCCCTAACAACAAACAACACTAAACCCATAACAACAAACAACCCTATCCTTCTAACAACAAACAACCCTAACCCCCTAACAAACAACAACACTAACCCCCTAACCACAAACAACACTAAAACCCTAACAACAAAAACATCTAAACCCCAACAAGAAACAACACTAAACCGCTAACAACAAACAACAATAATACCCTAACAGCAAAAACCACTAAACCCCTAACAAGAAACTACCCTAACCCCGTAACAAAAAACAAAACTAAACCTGCAACAAGAAACAACCCTAACCCCCAAACAACAAACAACCCAAACCCCTAACATCAAACAACACTAACCCCATAACAACAAACAACCCTAACCCACTAAAAACAAACATTCCTCTCCCCCTAACAACCAACAACACTAACCCCCTAACCACAAACAACACTAACACCCTAACAACAAAAACCACTAAACCCCAAGAGGAAACAACACTAAACCCCTAACAACAAACACTAACCCCCTAACAACAAACAACACTAAACCCCTAACAAGAAACTAACCTAACCCCGTAACAACAAACAACCCTAACCTCCTAACAACAAACAACCTTAACCCCCTAACAACAAACAACCCTAAACCCCTAAAAACAAACCATCCTAACCCCCTAACAACCAACAACGCACACCCCCTAACCACAAACAACACTAACACCCTAACCACAAACAACACTAACCCCGTAAGAACAAACAACACTAACCCCCTAACCACAAACAACACTAACACCCTAAAAACAAAAACTACTAAACCCCAACAAGAAACAACCCTAAACCCCTAACAACAAACACTAACCCCCTAACAGCCAACAACACTAAACCCCTAACAAGAAACTAACCTAACCCCGTAACAACAAACAACCCTAACCTCCTAACAACAAACAACCTTAACCCCCTGACAAACAACAACACTAACCCCCTAACCACAAACAACACTAACACCCTAACAACAAAAACTACTAAACCCCAACAAGAAACAGCCCTAAACCCCTAACAACAAACACTAACCCCCTAACAACAAACATCACTAAACCCCTAACAAGAAACTAACCTAACCCCGTAACAACAAACAACCCTAACCTCCTAACAACAAACAACCTTAAACCCCTAACAACAAACAACCCTAAAACCCTAAGAACAAACAACACTAACACCCTAACAACAAAAACCACTAAACCCCAACAAGAAACAACACTAAACCCCTAACAACAAACACTAACCCCCTAACAACAAACAACACTAAACCCCTAACAACAAACTAACCTAACCCTGTAACAACAAAGATCCCTAACCTCCTAACAACAAACAACCTTAACCCCCTAACAACAAACAACTCTAAACCCCTAACAACAAACCATCCTAACCCCCTAACAACCAACAACGCACACCCCCTAACCACAAACAACACTAACACCCTAACCACAAACAACACTAAGCCCGTAAGAACAAACAACACTAACCCCCTAACAACAAACAACACTAACACCCTAACAACAAAAACGACTAAACCCCAACAAGAAACAACCCTAAACCCCTAACAACAAACAGTAACCCCCTAACAACAAACAACACTAAACCCCTAACAAGAAACTAACCTAACCCCGTAACAACAAACAACACTAACCTCCTAACAACAAACAACCTTAAAACCCTAACAACAAACAACCCTAAACCCCTGACAACAAACAACACTAACACACTAACAACAAAAAACACTAAACCCCAACAAGAAACAACACTAAACCCCTAACAACAAACACTAACCCCCTAACAACAAACAACACTAAACCCCTAACAAGAAACTAACCTAACGCTGTTACAACAAACAACCCTAACCTCCTAACAACAAATAACCCTAACCCCCTAACAAACAACAACACTAACCCCCTAACCACAAACAACACTAACACCCTAACAACAAAAACTACTAAACCCCAACAAGAAACAACCCTAAACCCTAACAACAAACACTAACCCCCTAACAACAAACAACACTAAACCCCTAACAAGAAACTAACCTAACCCTGTAACAACAAACAACCCTAACCTCCTAACAACAAACAACCTTAACCCCCTAACAACAAACAACCCTAAACCCCTAACAACAAACAATCCTAACCCCCTAACAACCAACAACGCACACCCCCTAACCACAAACAACACTAACACCCTAACCACAAACAACACTAACCCCGTAAGAACAAACAACTCTAACCCCCTAACAACAAACAACACTAACACTCTAACAACAAAAACTACTAAACCCCAACAAGAAACAACCCTAAACCCCTAACAAAAAACACTAACCCCCTAACAACAAACAAAACTAAACCCCTAACAAGAAACTAACCTAACCCCGTAACAACAAACAACCCTAACCTCCTAACAACAACCTTAAACCCCTAACAACAAACAACCCTAAACCCCTAACAACAAACAACACTAACTCCCTAACAACAAAAACCACTTAACCCCAACAAGAAATAACACTAAACCCCTAACAACAAACACTAACCCCCTAACAACAAACAACACTAAACCCCTAACAAGAAACTAACCTAACCCTGTAACAACAAACAGCCCTAACCTCCTAACAACAAACAACCTTAACCCCCTAACAACAAACAACCCTAAACCCCTAACAACAAACAATCCTAACCCCCTAACAACCAACAACTCTCACCCCCTAACCACAAACAACACTAACCACCTAACCACAAACAACACTAACCCCGTAAGAACAAACAACACTAACCCCCTAACCACAAACAACACTAAAACCCTAACAACAAAAACTACTAAACCCCAACAAGAAACAACCCTAAACCCCTAACAACAAACACTAACCCCCTAACAGCAAACAACACTAAACCCCTAAAAAGAAACTAACCTAAACCCGTAACAACAAACAACCCTAACCTCCTAACAACAAACAACCCTAACCCCCTAACAAACAACAACACTAACCCCCTAACAACAAACAACACTAACACCCTAACAACAAAAACCACTAAACCCCAACAAGAAACAACACTAAACCCCTAACAACAAACACTAACCCTCTAACAACAAACATCACTAAACCCCTAACAAGAAACTAACCTAACCCCGTATCAACAAAAAACCCTAACCTCCTAACAGCAAACAACCTTAAACCCCTAACAACAAACAACCCTAAACCCCTAACAACAAACAACACTAACACCCTAACAACAAAAACCACTAAACCCCAACAAGAAACAACACTAAACCCCTAACAACAAACACTAACCCTCTAAAAACAAACAACACTAAACCCCTAACAAGAAACGAACCTAACCCTGTAACAACAAACAGCCCTAACCTCCTAACAACAAACCACCTTAACCCCCTAACAACAAACAACCCTAAACCCCTAACAACAAACAATCCTAACCCCCTAACAACCAACAACGCTCATCCTCTAACCACAAACAACACTAACCCCGTAAGAACAAACAACACTAACCCCCTAACAACAAACACTAACACCCTAACAACAAAAACTACTAAACCCCAACAAGAAACAACCCTAAACCCCTAACAACAAAAACTAACCCCCTAACAACAAACAACACTAAACCCCTAACAAGAAACTAACCTAACTCCGTAACAACAAACAACCCTAACCTCCTAACAACAAACAACCCTAAACCCCTAACAACAAACAACCCTAACCTTCTAACAACAAACAACCCTAACTCCCAAACAAACAACAACACTAACCCCCTAACCACAAACAACACTAACACCCTAACAACATAAACTACTAAAGCCCAACAAGAAACAACCCTAAACCCCTAACAACAAACACTAACCCCCTAACAACAAACAACACTAAACCCCTAACAAGAAACTAACCTAAACCCGTAACAACAAACAACCCTAACCTCCTAACAACAAACAACCTTAAACCCCTAACAACAAACAACCCTAAACCCCTAACAACAAAGAACACTAACACCCTAACAACAAAAACCACTAAACCCCAACAAGAAACAACACTAAACCCCTAACAACAAACACTGACCCCCTAACAACAAACAACACTAAACCCCTAACAAGAAACTAACCTAACCCTGTAACAACAAACAACCCTAACCTCCTAACAACAAACAACCTTAACCCCCTAACAACAAACAACCCTAAACCCCTAACAAACAACAACACTAACCCCCTAACCACAAACAACACTAACACCCTAACAAGAAAAACTACTAAACTCCAACAAGAAACAACCTTGATCCCCTAACAACAAACACTAACCCCCTAACAACAAACAACCCTAAACACCTAACAACAAACAACACTAACACCCTAACAATAAAAACCACTAAACCCCAACAAGAAACAACACTAAACCCGTAACAACAAACACTAACCCCCTAACAACAAACAACACTAAACCCCTAACAAGAAACTAACCTAACAATGTAACAACAAACAACCCTAACATCCTAACAACAAACATCCTTAACCCCCTAACAACAAACAACCCTAAACCCCTAACAACAAACAATCCTAACCCCCTAACAACCAACAACGCACACCCACTAACCACAAACAACACTAACAACCTAACCACAAACAACACTAACCCCGAAAGAACAAACTACACTAACGCCCTAACAACAAACAAAACTAACACCCTAACAACAAAAACTACTAAACCCCAACCAGAAACAACCCTAAACCCCTAACAACAAACACTAACCCCGTAACAACAAACAACACTAAACCCCTAACAAGAAACTAACCTAACCCCGTAACAACAAACAACCCTAACCTCCTAACAACAAACAACCTTAAACCTCTAACAACAAACAACCCTAAACCCCTAACAACAAACAACACTAACACCCTAACAACAAAAGCCACTAAACCCCAACAAGAAACAACACTAAACCCCTAACAACAAACACTAACCCCCTAACAACAAACAACACTAAACCCCTAACAAGAAACTAACCTAACCCTGTAACAACAAACAACCCTAAACTCCTAACAAAAAACAACCTTAACCCCCTAACAAACAACAACACTAACCCCCTAACCACAAACAACACTAACACCCTAACAACAAAAACTACTAAACCCCAACAAGAAACAACCCTAAACCCCTAACAACAAACACTAACCCCCTAACAACAAACAACACTAAACCCCTAACAAGAAACTAACCTAACCCCGTAACAATAAACAACCCTAACCCCCTAACAACAAACAACCTTAAACCCCTAACAACAAACAACCCTAAACATCTAACAAGAAACAACACTAACACCCTAACAACAAAAACCACTGAACCCCAACAAGAAACAACACTAAACCCCTAACAACAAACACTAACCTCCTAACAACAAACAACACTAAACCCCTAACAAGAAACTAACCTAACTCTGTAACAACAAACAACCCTAACCTCCTAACAACAAACAACCTTAACCCCCTAACAACAAACAACCCTAAACCCCTAACAACAAACAATCCTAACCCCCTAACAACCAACAACGCACACCCCCTAACCACAAACAACACTAACACCCTAACCACAAACAACACTAACCCCGGAAGAACAAACAACACTAACCCCGTAACAACAAACAACACTAACACCCTAACAACAAAAACTACTAAACCCCAACAAGAAACAACCCTAAACCCCTAACAACAAACACTAACCCCCTAACAACAAACAACACTAAACCCCTAACAAGAAACTAACCTAACCCCGTAACAACAAACAACCCTAACCTGCTAACAACAAACAACCTTAAACCCCTAACAACAAACAACCCTAAACACCTAACAACAAACAACACTAACACCCTAACAACAAAAACCACTAAACCCCAACAAGAAACAGCACTAAACCCCTAACAACAAACAACACTAAACCCCTAACAAGAAACTAACCTAACCCTGTAACAACAAACAACCCTAACCTCCTAACAAAAAACAACCTTAACCCCCTAACAAACAACACTAACCCCCTAACCACAAACAACACTAACACCCTAACAACAAAAACTACTAAACCCCAACAAGAAACAGCCCTAAACCCCTAACAACAAACACTAACCCCCTAACAACAAAAAACACTAAACCCCTAACAAGAAACTAACCTAACCCCGTAACAACAAACAACCCTAACCTCCTAACAACAAACAACCTTAACCCCCTAACAACAAACAACCCTAAACCCCTAAAAACAAACCATCCTAACCCCCTAACAACCAACAACGCACACCCCCTAACCACAAACAACACTAACACCCTAACCACAAACAACACTAACCCCGTAAGAACAAACAACACTAACCCCCTAACAACAAACAACACTAACACCCTAACAACAAAAACTACTAAACCCCAACAAGAAAAAACCCTAAACCCCTAACAACAAACACTAACCCCCTAACAACAAACAACACTAAACCCCTAACAAGAAACTAACCTAACCCCGTAACAACAAACAACCCTAACCTCCTAACAACAAACAACCTTAACCCCCTAACAACAAACAACCCTAAACCCCTAGCAACAAACAATCCTAACCCCCTAACAACCAACAACTCTCACCCCCTAACGACAAACAACACTAACACCCTAACCACAAACAACACTAACCCCGTAAGAACAAACAACAATAACCCCCTAACCACAAACAACAGTAACACCCTAACAACAAAAACTACTAAACCCCAACAAGAAACAACCCTAAACCCCTAGCAACAAACACTAACCCCCTAACAGCCAACAACACTAAACCCCTAACAAGAAACTAACCTAACCCCGTAACAACAAACAACCCTAACCTCCTAACAACAAACAACCTTAAACCCCTAACAACAAACAACCCTAAACCCCTAACAACAAACAACACTAACACCCTAACAACAAAACCACTAAACCCCAACAAGGAACAACACTAAACCCCTAACAACAAACACTAACCCCCTAACAACAAACATCACTAAACCCCTAACAGGAAACTAACCTAACCCTGTAAAAACAAACAAACCTAACCTCCTAACAACAAACAACCCTAACCCCCTAACAAACAACAACACTAACCCCCTAACCACAAACAACACTAACACCCTAACAACAAAAACTACTAAAAAACAACAAGAAACAACCCTAAAGCCCTAACCAGAAACACTAACCCCCTAACAACAAACAACACTAAACCCCTAACAAGAAACTAACCTAACCCCGTAACAACAAACAACCCTAACCTCCTAACAGCAAACAACCTTAAACCCCTAACAACAAACAACACTAAACCCCTAACAACAAACAACACTAACACCATAACAACAAAAACCACTAAACCCCAACAAGAAACAACTCTGAACCCCTAACAAAAAACACTAACCCCCTAACAACAAACAACACTAAACCCCTAACAAGAAACTAACCTAACCCTGTAACAAGAAACAGCCCTAATCTCCTAACAACAAACCACCTTAACCCCCTAACAACAAACAACCCTAAACCCCTAACAACAAACAATCCTAACCCCCTAACAACCAACAACTCTCACCCCCTAACCACAAACAACACTAACACCCTAACCACAAACAACACTAACCCCGTAAGAACAAACAACACTAACCCCCAACCACAAACAACACTAACACCCTAACAACAAAAACTACTAAACCCCAAAAAGAAACAACCCTAAACCCCTAACAGCAAACACTAACCCCCTAACAACAAACAACACTAAACCCCTAACAAGAAACTAACCTAACCCTGTAACAACAAACAACCCTAACCTCCTAACAACAAACCCTAACCCCCTAACAAACAACAACACTAAGCCCCTAACCACAAACAACACTAACACCCTAACAACTAAAACTACTAAACCCCAACAAGAAACAACCCTAAACCCCTAACAACAAACACTAACTCCCTAACAACAAACAACACTAAACCCCTATCAAGAAACTAACCTAACCCTGTAACAACAAACAACCCTAACCTCCTAACAACAACCTTAAACCCCTAACAACAAACAACCCTAAACCCCTAACAACAAACAACACTAACACCCTAACAACAAAAACCACTTAACCCCAACAAGAAATAACACTAAACCCCTAACAACAAACACTAACCCCCTAACAACAAACAACACTAAACCCCTAACAAGAAACTAACCTAACCCTGTAACAACAAACAGCCCTAACCTCCTAACAACAAACAACCTTAACCCCCTAACAACAAACAACCCTAAACCCCTAACAACAAACAATCCTAACCCCCTAACAACCAACAACTCTCACCCCCTAACCACAAACAACACTAACACCCTAACCACAAACAACACTAACCCCGTAAGAACAAACAACACTAACCCCCTAACCACAAACAACACTAAAACCCTAACAACAAAAACTACTAAACCCCAACAAGAAACAACCCTAAACCCCTAACAACAAACACAAACCCCCTAACAGCAAACAACACTAAACCCCTAACAAGAAACTAAACTAACCCCGTAACAACAAACAACCCTAACCTCCTAACAACAAACAACCTTAAACCCCTAACTACAAACAACCCTAAACCAATAACAACAAACAACACTAACACCCTAACAACAAAAACCACTAAACCCCAACAAGAAACAACACTAAACCCCTAACAACAAACACTAACCCCCTAACAACAAACAACACTAAACCCCTAACAAGAAACTAACCTAACTCTGTAACAACAAACAACCCTAACGTCCTAACAAAAAACAACCTTATCCCCCTAACAAACAACAACACTAACACCCTAACCACAAACAACACTAACACCCTAACAACAAAAACTACTAAACCCTAACAAGAAACAGCCCTAAACCCCTAACAACAAACACTAACCCCCTAACAACAAAAAACACTAAACCCCTAACAAGAAACTAACCTAACCCCGTAACAACAAACAACCCTAACCTCCTAACAACAAACAACCTTAAACCCCTAACAACAAACAACCCTAAACCCCTAACAACAAACAACACTAACACCCTAACAACAAAAACCACTAAACCCCAACAAGAAACAACACTAAACCCCTAACAACAAACACTAACCTCCTAACAACAAACAACACTAAATCCCTAACAAGAAACTAACCTAACCCTGTAACAACAAAGATCCCTAACCTCCTAACAACAAACAACCTTAACCCCCTAACAACAAACAACCCTAAACCCCTAACAACAAACAATCCTAACCCCCTAACAACCAACAACGCACACCCCCTAACCACAAACAACACTAACACCCTAACCAAAAACAACACTAACCCCGTAAGAACAAACAACACTAACCCCCTAACAACAAACAACACTAACACCCTAACAACAAAAACTACTAAACCCCAACAAGAAACAACCCTAAACCCCTAACAACAAACACTAACCCCCTAACAACAAACAACACTAAACCCCTAACAAGAAACTAACCTAACCCCGTAACAACAAACAACCCTAACCTCCTAACAACAAACAACCTTAAACCCCTAACAAGAAACAACCCTAAACCCCTAACAACAAACAACACTAACACCCTAACAACAAAAACCACTAAACCCCAACAGGAAACAACACTAAACCCCTAACAACAAACACTAACCCCCTAACAACAAACAACACTAAACCCCTAACAAGAAACTAACCTAACCCTGTAACAACAAACAACCCTAACCTCCTAACAACAAACAACCCTAACCCCCTAAGAAACAACAACATTAACCCCCTAACCACAAACAACACTAACACCCTAACAACAAAAACTACTAAACCCCAACAAGAAACAACACTAAACCCCTAACAACAAACACTAACCCCCTAACAGCAAGCAACACTAAACCCCTAACAAGAAACTAACCTAAACCCGTAACAACAAACAACCCTAACCTCCTAACAACAAACAACCTTAAACCCCTAACAACAAACAACCCTAAACCCCTAACAACAAACAATCCTAACCCCTTAACAACCAACAACTCTCACCCCCTAAGCACAAACAACACTAACACCCTAACCACAAACAACACTAACCCCGTAAGAACAACAACACTAACCCCCTAACCACAAACAACACTAACACCCTAACAACAAAAACTACTATACCCCAACAAGAAACAACCCTAAGCCCCTAACAACAAACACTAACCCCCTAACAACAAAAAACACTAAACCCCTAACAAGAAACTAACCTAACCCTGTAACAACAAACAACCCTAACCACCTAACAACAAACAACCCTAAACCCCTAACAACAAACAACCCTAACCTTGTAACAACAAACAACCCTAACCCCCTAACAAACAACAACACTAACCCCCTAACCACAAACAACACTAACACCCTAACAACAAAAACTACTAAACCCCAACAAGAAACAACACTAAACCCGTAACAACAAACACTAACCCCCTAACAACAAACAACACTAAACCCCTAACAAGAAACTAACCTAACCCTGTAAAAACAAACAACCCTAACATCCTAACAACAAACATCCTTAACCCCCTAACAACAAACAACCCTAAACCCCTAACAACAATCAATCCTAACACCCTAACAACAAAAACCACTAAACCCCAACAAGAAACAACACTAAACCCCTAACAACAAACACTAACCTCCTAACAACAAACAACACTAAACCCCTAAGAAGAAACTGACCTAACCCTGTAAGAACAAACAACCCTAACCTCGTAACAACAAACAACCGTAACCCCCTAACAAACAACAACACTAACCCCCTAACCACAAACAACACTAACACTCTAACAACAAAAACTATTAAACCCCAACAAGAAACAACCCTAAACCCCTAACAACAAACACTAACCCCCTAACAACAAACAACACTAAACCCCTAACAAGAAACTAACCTAACCCCGTAACAACAAACAACTCTAACCTCCTAACAACAAACAACATTAAACCCCTAACAGCAAACAACCCTAAACCCCTAACAACAAACAACACTAACACCCTAACAACAAAAAACACTAAACCCCAACAAGAAACAACACTAAACCCCTAACAACAAACACTAACCCCCTAACAACAAACAACACTAAACCCCTAACAAGAAACTAACCTAACCCTGTAACAATAAACAACCCTAACCTCCTAACAACAAACAACCCTAACCCGCTAGCAAACAACAACACTAACCCCCTAACCACAAACAACACTAACACCCTAACAACAAAAACTACTAAACCCCAACAAGGAACAACCCTAAACCCCTAACAACAAACACTAACCCCCTAACAACAAACAACACTAAACCCCTAAGAAAAAACTAACCTAACCCCGTAACAACAAACAACCTTAAACCCCTAACAACAAACAACCCTAAACCCCTAACAACGAACAACACTAACACCCTAACAACAAAAACCACTAAAACCCAACAAGAAACAACAGTAGACCCCTAACAACAAACACTAACCCCCTAACAACAAACAACACTAAACCCCTAACAAGAAACTAACCTAACCCTGTAACAACAAACAACCCTAACCTCCTAACAACAAACAACTTTAACCCCCTAAACAACCAACAACACTAACCCCCTAACCACCAACAGCACTAACCCAGTAAAAACAAAAAAAACTAACCCCCTAACGACAACCAACACAAATCCTCTAAGAACAACTCTAACCCCCTAACAACAAAAAACTCGGAACCCCTAACAACAAGCAACACTAACCCACTAACAACAAACAACCCTAAACCCCTAACAACAAACAACCCTTACCCCCTAACAAGCAACAGCACTAACCCCTAGGCAAAAACACTAACACCCTAACAACAAAACCCACTAAACCCCACAAGAAACAACCCTAAACACCTAACAACAAACAACACTAACCCCCTAACAACAAACAACACTAACACCCTAACAACAAAGATCCCTAACCCCCTAAAAACAAACAACAGTAAGCCCCAACAACAAACAACACTAACCCTCTAACAACAACCCTAATCCCCTAACTACAAACAACACTAACCCACTAACAACAAACAAAACTAACCCCCTAAAAAACAACACAAACCCCGAACAACAAACAACTCTCACAATCTAACAACAAACAACACTAACCCCCTAACAACAACAACAATAACCCCCAAAAATGGACAACACTAACACCCTAACAACAAACACTACTAAACCCAACTAGGAACAACCCTAAAGCCCTAACAACAAACAACACTAACCTCCTAACAACAAACAACCCCAAACCCCTAACATCAAAGAACACTAACACCCTAACAACAAACAACCCTAACGCCCTAACAACAAACAACACTAACCCCCAAACAGCAAACAACCCTTAACCCTAAAAAGCAGAAACACTAACCCACTAACAAAAAACAACCCTAACCCACTAAGAACAAACAACCCTAACACCCTAACAACAAACAACCTTAAACCCCTAACAACAAACAACCCTAAACCCCTAACAACAAACAATCCTAACCCCCTAACAACCAACAACACTCACCCCCTAACCACAAACAACATTAACACCCTAACCACAAACAACACTAACCCCGTAAGAACAAACAACACTAACCCCCTAACAACAAACAACACTAACACCCTAACAACAAAAACCACTAAAGCCCAACAAGAAACAACCCTAAACCCCTAAATACAAACAACACTAACCCCCTAACAACAAACAACACCAACACTCTAACAACAAAAACTACTAAACCCCAACAAGAAACAACCCTAAACCCCTAACAACAAACACTGACCCCCTAACAACAAACAAGACTAAACCCCTAACAAGAAAATAACCTAACCCCGTAACAACAAACAACCCTAACCTCCTAACAACAAACAACCTTAAACCCCTAACAACAAACAACCCTAAACCCCTAACAACAAACAACACTAACACCCTAAAAACAAAAACCACTAAACCCCAACAAGAAACATCACTAAACCCCTAACAACAAACACTAACCCCCTAACAACAAACAACACGAAACCCCTAACAAGAAAATAAACTAACCCTGTAACAACAAACAACCCAAACCTCCTAACAACAAACAACCTTAACCCCCTAATAACAAACAACCCTAAACCTCTAACAACAAACAATCCTAAACCCCTAACAACCAACAACGCACACCCCCTAACGACAAACAACACTAACACCCTAACCACAAACAACACAAACCCCGTAAGAACAAACAACACTAACCCTCTAACCACAACCAACACTAACACCCTAACAACAAAAACTACTAAACCCCATCAAGAAACAACCCTAAACCCCTAACAACAAACACTAACCCCCTAACAACAAACAACACTAAACCCCTAACAAGAAACTAACCTAACCCTGTAACAACAAACAACCCTAACCTTCTAACAACAAAGAACCCTTACCCCCTAACAAACAACAACACTAACCCCCTGACCACAAACAACACTAACACCCTAACTACAAAAACTACTAAACCCCAACAAGAAACAACCCTAAACCCCTAACAACAAAAACTAACCCCCTAACAACAAACAACACTAAACCCCTAACAAGAAACTAACCTAACCCCGTAACAAAAAACAACCCTAACCTCCTAACAACAAACAACTTTAAACCCCTAACAACAAACAACCCTAAACCCCTAACAAGAAACAACACTAACACCCTAACAACAAAAACCACTAAACCCCAACAAGAAACAACACTAAACCCCTAACAACAAACACTAACCCCCTAACAACAAACAACACTAAACCCCTAACAAGAAACTAACCTAACCCTGTAACAACAAACAACCCTAACCTCCTAACAACAAACAACCTTAACCCCCAACAGCAAACAACCCTAAATCCCTAACAATAAACAATCCTAACCCCCTAACAACCAACAACGCTCACCCCCTAACCACAAACAGCACTAACACCCTAACCACAAACAACACTAACCCCGTAAGAACAAACAACACTAACCCCCTAACAACAAACAACACTAACACTCTAACAACAAAAACTACTAAACCCCAACAAGAAACAACCCTAAACCCCTAACAACAAACACTAACCCCCTAACAACAAACAACACTAAACCCCTAACAAGAAACTAACCTAACCCTGTAACAACAAACAACCCTAACCTCCTAACAACAAACAACCTTAACCCCCTAACAACAAACAACACTAACACCCTAACAACAAACAACCCTAAACCCCTAACATCAAAGAACACTAACACCCTAACAACAAACAATCCTAACGCCGTAACAACAAACAACACTAACCCCCGAACAGCAAAAACCCTAAACCCTAAAAACCAGAAACACTAACCCACTAACAACAAACAACCCTAACCCACTAAGAACAAACAACCCTAACACCCTAACAACAAACAACCTTAAACCCCTAACAACAAACAACCCTAAACCCCTAACAACAAACAACACTAACACCCTAACAACAAAAACCACTGAAGCCCAACAAGAAACAACCCTAAACCCCTAAATACAAACAACACTAACCCCCTAACAACAAACACCACTAACCCCCTAACAACAATCCTAACAACCTAACAACAAACAACACTAACCCCCTAAAAATAAACTACTCTAAACCCCTAACAACAAACAACCCTAACCTTCTAACAACAAACAACCCTAACCCCCTAACAAACAACAACACTAACCCCCAACGACAAACAACACTAACACTCTACCAACAAAAACTACTAAACCCCAACAAGAAACAACCCTAAACCCCTAACAACAAACACTAACCCCCTAACAACAAACAACACTAAACCCCTAACAAGAAACTAACCTAACCCCGTAACAACAAACAACCCTAACCTCCTAACAACAAACAACCTTAAACCCCTAACAACAAACAACCCTAAACCCCTAACAACAAAAAACACTAACACCCTAACAACAAAAAACACTAAACCCCAACAAGAAACAACACTAAACCCCTAACAACAAACACTAACCCCCTAACAACAAACAACACTAAACCCCTAACAAGAAACTAACCTAACCCTGTAACAACAAACAACCCTAACCTCCTAACAACAAACAACCTTAACCCCCTAAACAACCAACAACACTAACCCCCTAACCACCAACAGCACTAACCCAGTAAAAACAAAAAAAACTAACCCCTAACAACAACCAACACTTATCCCCTAAAAACAAACAACACTAACCCCCAACAAGAAAGAACCCAAATCCTCTAAGAACAAACATCTCTAACCCCCTAACGACAAAAAACTCGGAAGCCCTAACAACAAGCAACACTAACCCACTAACAACAAACAACCCTAAACCCCTAACAACAAACAACCCTAACCTCCTAACAACAAACAATCTTAAACCCCTAACAACAAACAACCCTAAACCCCTAACAACAAACAACACTAACACCCTAACAACAAAAAACACTAAACCCCAACAAGAAACAACACTAAACCCCTAACAACAAACACTAACCCCCTAACAACAAACAACACTAAACCCCTAACAAGAAACTAAACTAACCCTGTAACAACTAGCAACCCTAACCTCCTAAGAACAAACAACCTTAACCCCCTAACAACAAACAACCCAAAACCCCTAACAACAAACAATCCTATCCCCCTAACAACCAACAACACTCGCCCCCAACCACAAAGAACACTAACACCCTAACCACAAACAACACTAACACCCTAACAACAAAAACCACTAAAGCCCAACAAGAAACAACCCTAAACCCCTAAATATAAACAACACTAACCCCCTAACCACAAACAACACTAACACCCTAACAACAAAAACCACTAAACCTCAACAAGAAACAACCCGAAACCCCTAAATAGAAACAACACTAACCACCTAACGGCAACCCTAACCCCCTAACAACAAACTACTCTAAACCACTAACAACAAACAACCCTAAGCCCCTAACAACAAAGAACCCTAACTCTCTAACAAGAAACAACACTAACCGCCTAACAACAAAAAACACTAACCCCCTAACAACAAACACCACTAACCCCCTAACAACAATCCTAAAAACCTAACAGCAAACAACACTAACACCCTAACAAGAAAGAACCCAAATCCTCTAACAACAAACAACTCTAACCCCCTAAGAACAAACAACTCTGAACCCCTGACAACAAACACCACTAACCCACTAACACCAAACAACTCTAACCCCTAAAAACCAAAAACACAAACCCACTAACAACAAACAACACTAACCCACTCACAACAAACAACCCTAACACCCTAACAACAAACAACACTAACCCCCTAACAACAAACAACACTAAACCCCTAACATCAAACAACACTAACCCCCTAACAACTAACAACACTAACACCCTAACAACAAACAACACTAACACCCTAAGAACAAAAACCACTAAACCGCAGCAAGAAACAACCCTAAACCCCGAAATACAAACAACACTAACCCCCTAACCACAAACAACACTAACAGCCTAACAACATAAACCACTAAACCTCAACAAGAAACAACCCCAAACCCCTAAATAGAAACAACACTAACCACCTAACAACAACCCTAACCCGCTAACAACAAACAACCCTACCCTCCAACAACAAACTACTCTAATCCCCTAACAATAAAAAACCCTAACCCCTAACATCAAACAACACTAACCCCTGAACAACAAACAACCCTAACCCCCAAACAACAAACAACCCTAACCCCCTAACAACAAACAATCCTATCCCCCTAACAACCAACAACACTAACCCCCTAACCACAAAAAACACTAACACCCTAACAACAAATATCACTAAACCCCAACAAGAAATAACCCTAAAACCGTAACAACAAACAACACTAACACCCTAACAACACACAACCCTAACCAAACAACAAACAACCCTAACTCACTAACAACAAACAACCCTAACTCCCTAACAACAAACATTCCTATCCCTCTAACAACCAACAACACTAACCCCCTAACCACAAACAACACTAACACCCTAACAACAAAAACCACTAAACCCCAACAAGAAACAACCCTAAACCCCTAACAACAAACCACACTAACCCCCTAACAACAAACAACCCTAACCAAACAACAAACTACCCTAACCCACCAACAACAAACAACACTAACCCCCTAACAAGAACCTACCCTAACCCCGTAACAACAAACAAACCTAACCCCTAAAAACAAACAACACTAACCCCCTAAAAACAAACAACCCTAAACCCCTAACAACAAACAACACTAACCTTCTAACAACAAACAACCCTAAACCCCTAACAACCAACAAGACTA
Organism: Loxodonta africana; assembly: GCF_030014295.1. Taxonomy (NCBI): domain Eukaryota; kingdom Metazoa; phylum Chordata; class Mammalia; order Proboscidea; family Elephantidae; genus Loxodonta; species Loxodonta africana. The sequence goes on from NC_087351.1 coordinate 2,224,191, forward strand.
ACCCCCTAACCACAAACAACACTAACACCCTAACAACAAAAACATCTAAACCCCAACAAGAAACAACACTAAACCCCTAACAACAAACAACAATAACCCCCTAACAACACACAAAACGAAACCCCTAACAAGAAACTAACCTAACCCCGTAACAACAAACAACACTAACCCCGTAACAACAAACAACCCTAACCCACAAAAAACAAACAACCCTAAACCCCTAACAACAAACAATCCTAACCCCCTAAGAACCAACAACACTAACACCCTAACCACAAACAACACTAACACCCGAAAAACAAAAACCACTAAACCCCAACAAGAAACAACCCTAAACCCCTAACAACAAACAACACTAACCCCCGAACAACACACAACCCTAACCAAACAACAAACAACCCTAACCCACCAACAACAAACAACACTAACCCCCTAACAAGAACCTACCCTAACCCCCTAACAACAAACAACCCTAAACCCCTAAAATCAAAGAACACTAACACCCTAACAACAAACACCCCTAACCCCCTAACAACAAACAACACTAACCCCCAAACAACAAACAACCCTAACCCCTAAAAACCATAAACACTAACCCACTAACAACAAACAACCCTAACCCACTATCAACAAACAACCCTAACACCCTAACAACAAACAACACTAACCCCCGAAGAACAAACAACCCTAACCCCTAACATCAAACAGCACTAACCCCGTAACAGCAAACAACCCCAACCCCCAAGCAACAAACAACCCTAACCCCCTAACAACAAACAATCCTATCCCCCAACAACCAACAACACTAACCCCCAACCACAAACAACACTAACACCCTAACAACAAAAACCACTAAACCCCTACAAGAAATAACCCTAAACCCCTAACAACAAACAACACTAACCCCCTAACAACACACAACCCTAACCAAACAAAAAACAACCCTAATCCACTAACAACAAACAACCCTAACACCCTAACAACAAACAACACTAAACCCCTAACAACAAACAACCCTAAAACCCTAACATCAAACAACACTAACCCCGTAACAAAAAACAACCCTAACCCCCAAACAACAAACAACCCTAACCCCCTAACAACATAGAACCCTAACTCTCTAACAAGAAACAACACTTACCCCAACAACAAAAAACACTAACCCCCTAACAACAAACACCACTAACTCCCTAACAACAATCCTAAAAACCTAACAACAAACAACACTAACCCCCTAAAAATAAACTACACTAAACCCCTAACAACGAACAAACCTAACCCCCTAACAACAAACAACCCTAAACCCCTAAGAACAAACAACCCTAACCTTCTAACAACAAACAACCCTAACCCCCAATCAACCAACAACACTAACACCCTAACCACAAACAACACTAACACCCTAAAAACAAAAACTACTAAACCCCAACAAGAAACAACCCTAAACCCCTAACAACAAACACTAACCCCCTAACAATAAACAACACTAAACCCCTAACAAGAAACTAACCTAACCCCGTAACAACAAACAACCCTAACCTCCTAACAACAAACAACCTTAAACCCCTAACAACAAACAACCCTAAACCCCTAACAACAAACAACACTAACACCCTAACAACAAAAAACACTAAACCCCAACAAGAAACAACACTAAACCCCTAACACCAAACACTAACCCCCTAACAACAAACAACCCTAACCTTCTAACAACAAACAACCCTGACCCCCTAACAACCAACAACACTAACCCCCTAACCACAAACAACACTAACACCCTAACAAGAAAAACCACTAAACCCCAACAGGAAACAACACTAAACGCCTAAGAAAAAACAACAATTATCCCCTAACAACAAACAACACGAAACCAATAACAAGAAACTACACTAAACCCGTAAAAACAAACAACACTAACCCCGTAACAACAAACGTCCCTAACCCCCAAACAACAAACAACCCTAACCACCTAACAACAAAGAATCCTTACCCCCTAACAACCAACAACACTAACACCCTAACCAAAAACAACACTAACACCCGAAAAACAAAAACCACTAAACCCCAACAAGAAACAACCCTAAACCCCTAACAAACAACACTAACCCCCTAACAACACACAACCCTAACCAAACAACAAACAACCCTAACCCACTAACAACAAACAACACTGACCCCCTAAAAAGAACCTACCCTAACCCCGTAACAACAAACAACCCTAACCCCTAACAACAAACAACCCTAACCCCCTAACAACAAACAACCCTAAACCGCTAACATCAAAGAACACTAACACCCTACCAACAAATAACCCTAACCCCCTAACAACAAACAACACTAACCCCCAAACAACAAACACCCTAACCCCTAAAAACCAAAAACACTAACCCACTAACAGCAAACAACCCTATCCAACTAACAACAAACAACCCTAACACCCTAACAACAAACAACACTAACCCTCTAACAACAAACAACCCTAACCCCTAACATCAAACAACACTAACCCCGTAACAACAAACAACCCTAACCCCCTAACAACAAACATTCCTATCCCCCTAACAACCAACAACACTAACCCCATAACCACAAACACCACTAACACCCTAACAACAAAAACCACTCAACTCCAACAAGAAACAACCCTAAAGCCCTAACAACAAACAATACTAACCCCCTAACAACACACATCCCTAACCAAACAACAAACAACCCTATCCCACTAACAACAAACAACCCTAACACCCTAACAACAAACACTAACCCCCTAACAACAAACAACCCTAAACCCCTAACAACCAACAACCGTAAACACCAAACAACAAACACCACTAACCCACTAACAACAAACAACACTAAACCCCTAACAAGAAACAACCCTAACCCCTAAAAAAAAAAAACACTAACCCCCTAACAACAAACAACCCTAACACCCTAACAACAAACAACACTAACCCCCTAACAACAAACAACACTAAACCCCTAACATCAAACAACACTAACCCCCTAACAACAAAGAAAACTAACACCCTAACAACAAACAACACTAACACCCTAACAACAAAAACCACTAAACCCCAGCAAGAAACAACCCTATACCCCTAAATAGAAACAACACTAACCCCCTAACCACAAACAACACTAACAGCCTAACAACAAAAACCACTAAACCTCAACAAGAAACAACCCAAAACTCCTAAATAGAAACAACACTAACCACCTAACAACAACCTAACCCGCTAACAACAAACAACCCTAACCGCCAACAACAAACTACTCTAACCCACTAACAATAAACAACCCTAAGCCCCTAACAACAAAGAACCCTAACTCTCTAAGGAGAAACAACACTAAACCCCTAACAACAAAAAACACTAACCCCCTAACAACAATCCTAACAACCTAACAACAAACAACACTAACCCCCTAAAAATAAACTACCCTAAACCCGTAACAACAAACAACCCTAAACCCCTAACAACAAACAACACTAAACCCATAACAACAAACAAACCTAACCTTCTAACAACAAACAACCCTAACCCCCTAACAACCAACAACACTAACCCCCTAACCACAAACAACACTAACACCCTAACAACAAAAACATCTAAACCCCAACAAGAAACAACACTAAACCCCTAACAACAAACAACAATAACCCCCTAACAACAAAAACCACTAAACCCCTAACAAGAAAATAACCTAACCCCGTAACAACAAACAAACCTAAACCCCAAACAACAGATAACCCTAACCCGCTATCAAGAAACAATCCTAACCCTCTAACAACCAACAACACTAAACCCCTAACCACAAACAACACTAACACCCTAACAACAAAAACCACTAAACCCCAACAAGAAACAACCCTAAACCCCTAACAACAAACAACACTAACCCCCTAACAACACACAACCCTAACCAAACAACAAACAACCCTATCCCACTAACAACAAACAACACTAACCCCCTAACAAGAACCTACCATAACCCCGTAACAACAAACAACCCTAACCCCTAACAACAAACAACCCTAACCCCCTAAACAACCAAAAACACTAACCCCCTAACCACCAACAGCACTCACCCAGTAAAAACATAAAACACTAACCCCCTAAGAACAACCACTACGTATCCCCTGAAAACAAACAGCACTAACCCCTAACAAGAAAGAACCCAAATTCTCTAACAACAAACAACTCTAACCCCCTAACAACAAACAACTCTGAACCCCTGACAACAAACACCACTAACCCACTAACAACAAACAACACTAACCCCCTAACAAGAAACTACCCTAACCCCTAAAAACCAAAAACACTAACCCACTAACAACAAACAACCCTAACAGCCTAACAACAAACAACACTAACCCCCTAACAACAAACAACACTAAACCCCTAACATCAAACAACACTAACCCCCTAACAACAAACAACACTAACACCCTAACAACAAACAACACTAACAGCCTAACAACAAAAACCACTAAACCTCAACAAGAAACAACCCCAAACCCCTAAATAGAAACAACACTAACCACCTAACAACAACCCTAACCCCCTAACAACAAACAACCCTAACCCCCAGCAAGAAACTACTCTAACCCACTAACAACAAACAACCCTAAGCCCCTAACAACAAAGAACCCTAACACTCTAAAAAGAAACAACACTAACCCCCTAACAACAAAAAACACTAACCCCCTAACAACAAACACAACTAACCCCCTAACAACAATCCTAACAACCTAACAACAAACAACACTAACCCCCTAAAAATAAACTACACTAAACCCCTAACAACAAACAACCTTAAACCCCTAACAACAAACAACACTAAACCCATAACAACAAACAACCCTATCCTTCTAACAACAAACAACCCTAACCCCCTAACAAACAACAACACTAACCCCCTAACCACAAACAACACTAAAACCCTAACAACAAAAACATCTAAACCCCAACAAGAAACAACACTAAACCGCTAACAACAAACAACAATAATACCCTAACAGCAAAAACCACTAAACCCCTAACAAGAAACTACCCTAACCCCGTAACAAAAAACAAAACTAAACCTGCAACAAGAAACAACCCTAACCCCCAAACAACAAACAACCCAAACCCCTAACATCAAACAACACTAACCCCATAACAACAAACAACCCTAACCCACTAAAAACAAACATTCCTCTCCCCCTAACAACCAACAACACTAACCCCCTAACCACAAACAACACTAACACCCTAACAACAAAAACCACTAAACCCCAAGAGGAAACAACACTAAACCCCTAACAACAAACACTAACCCCCTAACAACAAACAACACTAAACCCCTAACAAGAAACTAACCTAACCCCGTAACAACAAACAACCCTAACCTCCTAACAACAAACAACCTTAACCCCCTAACAACAAACAACCCTAAACCCCTAAAAACAAACCATCCTAACCCCCTAACAACCAACAACGCACACCCCCTAACCACAAACAACACTAACACCCTAACCACAAACAACACTAACCCCGTAAGAACAAACAACACTAACCCCCTAACCACAAACAACACTAACACCCTAAAAACAAAAACTACTAAACCCCAACAAGAAACAACCCTAAACCCCTAACAACAAACACTAACCCCCTAACAGCCAACAACACTAAACCCCTAACAAGAAACTAACCTAACCCCGTAACAACAAACAACCCTAACCTCCTAACAACAAACAACCTTAACCCCCTGACAAACAACAACACTAACCCCCTAACCACAAACAACACTAACACCCTAACAACAAAAACTACTAAACCCCAACAAGAAACAGCCCTAAACCCCTAACAACAAACACTAACCCCCTAACAACAAACATCACTAAACCCCTAACAAGAAACTAACCTAACCCCGTAACAACAAACAACCCTAACCTCCTAACAACAAACAACCTTAAACCCCTAACAACAAACAACCCTAAAACCCTAAGAACAAACAACACTAACACCCTAACAACAAAAACCACTAAACCCCAACAAGAAACAACACTAAACCCCTAACAACAAACACTAACCCCCTAACAACAAACAACACTAAACCCCTAACAACAAACTAACCTAACCCTGTAACAACAAAGATCCCTAACCTCCTAACAACAAACAACCTTAACCCCCTAACAACAAACAACTCTAAACCCCTAACAACAAACCATCCTAACCCCCTAACAACCAACAACGCACACCCCCTAACCACAAACAACACTAACACCCTAACCACAAACAACACTAAGCCCGTAAGAACAAACAACACTAACCCCCTAACAACAAACAACACTAACACCCTAACAACAAAAACGACTAAACCCCAACAAGAAACAACCCTAAACCCCTAACAACAAACAGTAACCCCCTAACAACAAACAACACTAAACCCCTAACAAGAAACTAACCTAACCCCGTAACAACAAACAACACTAACCTCCTAACAACAAACAACCTTAAAACCCTAACAACAAACAACCCTAAACCCCTGACAACAAACAACACTAACACACTAACAACAAAAAACACTAAACCCCAACAAGAAACAACACTAAACCCCTAACAACAAACACTAACCCCCTAACAACAAACAACACTAAACCCCTAACAAGAAACTAACCTAACGCTGTTACAACAAACAACCCTAACCTCCTAACAACAAATAACCCTAACCCCCTAACAAACAACAACACTAACCCCCTAACCACAAACAACACTAACACCCTAACAACAAAAACTACTAAACCCCAACAAGAAACAACCCTAAACCCTAACAACAAACACTAACCCCCTAACAACAAACAACACTAAACCCCTAACAAGAAACTAACCTAACCCTGTAACAACAAACAACCCTAACCTCCTAACAACAAACAACCTTAACCCCCTAACAACAAACAACCCTAAACCCCTAACAACAAACAATCCTAACCCCCTAACAACCAACAACGCACACCCCCTAACCACAAACAACACTAACACCCTAACCACAAACAACACTAACCCCGTAAGAACAAACAACTCTAACCCCCTAACAACAAACAACACTAACACTCTAACAACAAAAACTACTAAACCCCAACAAGAAACAACCCTAAACCCCTAACAAAAAACACTAACCCCCTAACAACAAACAAAACTAAACCCCTAACAAGAAACTAACCTAACCCCGTAACAACAAACAACCCTAACCTCCTAACAACAACCTTAAACCCCTAACAACAAACAACCCTAAACCCCTAACAACAAACAACACTAACTCCCTAACAACAAAAACCACTTAACCCCAACAAGAAATAACACTAAACCCCTAACAACAAACACTAACCCCCTAACAACAAACAACACTAAACCCCTAACAAGAAACTAACCTAACCCTGTAACAACAAACAGCCCTAACCTCCTAACAACAAACAACCTTAACCCCCTAACAACAAACAACCCTAAACCCCTAACAACAAACAATCCTAACCCCCTAACAACCAACAACTCTCACCCCCTAACCACAAACAACACTAACAACCTAACCACAAACAACACTAACCCCGTAAGAACAAACAACACTAACCCCCTAAATACAAACAACACTAAAACCCTAACAACAAAAACTACTAAACCCCAACAAGAAACAACCCTAAACCCCTAACAACAAACACTAACCCCCTAACAGCAAACAACACTAAACCCCTAAAAAGAAACTAACCTAAACCCGTAACAACAAACAACCCTAACCTCCTAACAACAAACAACCCTAACCCCCTAACAAACAACAACACTAACCCCCTAACAACAAACAACACTAACACCCTAACAACAAAAACCACTAAACCCCAACAAGAAACAACACTAAACCCCTAACAACAAACACTAACCCTCTAACAACAAACATCACTAAACCCCTAACAAGAAACTAACCTAACCCCGTATCAACAAAAAACCCTAACCTCCTAACAGCAAACAACCTTAAACCCCTAACAACAAACAACCCTAAACCCCTAACAACAAACAACACTAACACCCTAACAACAAAAACCACTAAACCCCAACAAGAAACAACACTAAACCCCTAACAACAAACACTAACCCTCTAAAAACAAACAACACTAAACCCCTAACAAGAAACTAACCTAACCCTGTAACAACAAACAGCCCTAACCTCCTAACAACAAACCACCTTAACCCCCTAACAACAAACAACCCTAAACCCCTAACAACAAACAATCCTAACCCCCTAACAACCAACAACGCTCATCCTCTAACCACAAACAACACTAACCCCGTAAGAACAAACAACACTAACCCCCTAACAACAAACACTAACACCCTAACAACAAAAACTACTAAACCCCAACAAGAAACAACCCTAAACCCCTAACAACAAAAACTAACCCCCTAACAACAAACAACACTAAACCCCTAACAAGAAACTAACCTAACTCCGTAACAACAAACAACCCTAACCTCCTAACAACAAACAACCCTAAACCCCTAACAACAAACAACCCTAACCTTCTAACAACAAACAACCCTAACTCCCAAACAAACAACAACACTAACCCCCTAACCACAAACAACACTAACACCCTAACAACATAAACTACTAAAGCCCAACAAGAAACAACCCTAAACCCCTAACAACAAACACTAACCCCCTAACAACAAACAACACTAAACCCCTAACAAAAAACTAACCTAAACCCGTAACAACAAACAACCCTAACCTCCTAACAACAAACAACCTTAAACCCCTAACAACAAACAACCCTAAACCCCTAACAACAAAGAACACTAACACCCTAACAACAAAAACCACTAAACCCCAACAAGAAACAACACTAAACCCCTAACAACAAACACTGACCCCCTAACAACAAACAACACTAAACCCCTAACAAGAAACTAACCTAACCCTGTAACAACAAACAACCCTAACCTCCTAACAACAAACAACCTTAACCCCCTAACAACAAACAACCCTAAACCCCTAACAAACAACAACACTAACCCCCTAACCACAAACAACACTAACACCCTAACAAGAAAAACTACTAAACTCCAACAAGAAACAACCTTGAACCCCTAACAACAAACACTAACCCCCTAACAACAAACAACCCTAAACACCTAACAACAAACAACACTAACACCCTAACAATAAAAACCACTAAACCCCAACAAGAAACAACACTAAACCCGTAACAACAAACACTAACCCCCTAACAACAAACAACACTAAACCCCTAACAAGAAACTAACCTAACAATGTAACAACAAACAACCCTAACATCCTAACAACAAACATCCTTAACCCCCTAACAACAAACAACCCTAAACCCCTAACAACAAACAATCCTAACCCCCTAACAACCAACAACGCACACCCACTAACCACAAACAACACTAACAACCTAACCACAAACAACACTAACCCCGCAAGAACAAACTACACTAACGCCCTAACAACAAACAAAACTAACACCCTAACAACAAAAACTACTAAACCCCAACCAGAAACAACCCTAAACCCCTAACAACAAACACTAACCCCGTAACAACAAACAACACTAAACCCCTAACAAGAAACTAACCTAACCCCGTAACAACAAACAACCCTAACCTCCTAACAACAAACAACCTTAAACCTCTAACAACAAACAACCCTAAACCCCTAACAACAAACAACACTAACACCCTAACAACAAAAGCCACTAAACCCCAACAAGAAACAACACTAAACCCCTAACAACAAACACTAACCCCCTAACAACAAACAACACTAAACCCCTAACAAGAAACTAACCTAACCCTGTAACAACAAACAACCCTAAACTCCTAACAAAAAACAACCTTAACCCCCTAACAAACAACAACACTAACCCCCTAACCACAAACAACACTAACACCCTAACAACAAAAACTACTAAACCCCAACAAGAAACAACCCTAAACCCCTAACAACAAACACTAACCCCCTAACAACAAACAACACTAAACCCCTAACAAGAAACTAACCTAACCCCGTAACAATAAACAACCCTAACCCCCTAACAACAAACAACCTTAAACCCCTAACAACAAACAACCCTAAACATCTAACAAGAAACAACACTAACACCCTAACAACAAAAACCACTGAACCCCAACAAGAAACAACACTAAACCCCTAACAACAAACACTAACCTCCTAACAACAAACAACACTAAACCCCTAACAAGAAACTAACCTAACTCTGTAACAACAAACAACCCTAACCTCCTAACAACAAACAACCTTAACCCCCTAACAACAAACAACCCTAAACCCCTAACAACAAACAATCCTAACCCCCTAACAACCAACAACGCACACCCCCTAACCACAAACAACACTAACACCCTAACCACAAACAACACTAACCCCGGAAGAACAAACAACACTAACCCCGTAACAACAAACAACACTAACACCCTAACAACAAAAACTACTAAACCCCAACAAGAAACAACCCTAAACCCCTAACAACAAACACTAACCCCCTAACAACAAACAACACTAAACCCCTAACAAGAAACTAACCTAACCCCGTAACAACAAACAACCCTAACCTGCTAACAACAAACAACCTTAAACCCCTAACAACAAACAACCCTAAACACCTAACAACAAACAACACTAACACCCTAACAACAAAAACCACTAAACCCCAACAAGAAACAGCACTAAACCCCTAACAACAAACAACACTAAACCCCTAACAAGAAACTAACCTAACCCTGTAACAACAAACAACCCTAACCTCCTAACAAAAAACAACCTTAACCCCCTAACAAACAACACTAACCCCCTAACCACAAACAACACTAACACCCTAACAACAAAAACTACTAAACCCCAACAAGAAACAGCCCTAAACCCCTAACAACAAACACTAACCCCCTAACAACAAAAAACACTAAACCCCTAACAAGAAACTAACCTAACCCCGTAACAACAAACAACCCTAACCTCCTAACAACAAACAACCTTAACCCCCTAACAACAAACAACCCTAAACCCCTAAAAACAAACCATCCTAACCCCCTAACAACCAACAACGCACACCCCCTAACCACAAACAACACTAACACCCTAACCACAAACAACACTAACCCCGTAAGAACAAACAACACTAACCCCCTAACAACAAACAACACTAACACCCTAACAACAAAAACTACTAAACCCCAACAAGAAACAACCCTAAACCCCTAACAACAAACACTAACCCCCTAACAACAAACAACACTAAACCCCTAACAAGAAACTAACCTAACCCCGTAACAACAAACAACCCTAACCTCCTAACAACAAACAACCTTAACCCCCTAACAACAAACAACCCTAAACCCCTAGCAACAAACAATCCTAACCCCCTAACAACCAACAACTCTCACCCCCTAACGACAAACAACACTAACACCCTAACCACAAACAACACTAACCCCGTAAGAACAAACAACAATAACCCCCTAACCACAAACAACAGTAACACCCTAACAACAAAAACTACTAAACCCCAACAAGAAACAACCCTAAACCCCTAGCAACAAACACTAACCCCCTAACACCCAACAACACTAAACCCCTAACAAGAAACTAACCTAACCCCGTAACAACAAACAACCCTAACCTCCTAACAACAAACAACCTTAAACCCCTAACAACAAACAACCCTAAACCCCTAACAACAAACAACACTAACACCCTAACAACAAAACCACTAAACCCCAACAAGGAACAACACTAAACCCCTAACAACAAACACTAACCCCCTAACAACAAACATCACTAAACCCCTAACAGGAAACTAACCTAACCCTGTAAAAACAAACAAACCTAACCTCCTAACAACAAACAACCCTAACCCCCTAACAAACAACAACACTAACCCCCTAACCACAAACAACACTAACACCCTAACAACAAAAACTACTAAAAAACAACAAGAAACAACCCTAAAGCCCTAACCAGAAACACTAACCCCCTAACAACAAACAACACTAAACCCCTAACAAGAAACTAACCTAACCCCGTAACAACAAACAACCCTAACCTCCTAACAGCAAACAACCTTAAACCCCTAACAACAAACAACACTAAACCCCTAACAACAAACAACACTAACACCATAACAACAAAAACCACTAAACCCCAACAAGAAACAACTCTGAACCCCTAACAAAAAACACTAACCCCCTAACAACAAACAACACTAAACCCCTAACAAGAAACTAACCTAACCCTGTAACAAGAAACAGCCCTAACCTCCTAACAACAAACCACCTTAACCCCCTAACAACAAACAACCCTAAACCCCTAACAACAAACAATCCTAACCCCCTAACAACCAACAACTCTCACCCCCTAACCACAAACAACACTAACACCCTAACCACAAACAACACTAACCCCGTAAGAACAAACAACACTAACCCCCAACCACAAACAACACTAACACCCTAACAACAAAAACTACTAAACCCCAAAAAGAAACAACCCTAAACCCCTAACAGCAAACACTAACCCCCTAACAACAAACAACACTAAACCCCTAACAAGAAACTAACCTAACCCTGTAACAACAAACAACCCTAACCTCCTAACAACAAACCCTAACCCCCTAACAAACAACAACACTAAGCCCCTAACCACAAACAACACTAACACCCTAACAACTAAAACTACTAAACCCCAACAAGAAACAACCCTAAACCCCTAACAACAAACACTAACCCCCTAACAACAAACAACACTAAACCCCTATCAAGAAACTAACCTAACCCTGTAACAACAAACAACCCTAACCTCCTAACAACAAACAACCTTAAACCCCTAACAACAAACAACCCTAAACCCCTAACAACAAACAACACTGACACCCTAAGAACAAAAACCACTAAACCCCAACAAGAAACAACAATAAACCCCTAACAACAAACACTAACCCCCTAACAACAAACAACACTAAACCCCTAACAATAAACTAACCTAACCCTGTAACAACAAACAACCTTAACCTCCTAACAACAAACCCTAACCCCCTAACAAACAACACTAAGCCCCTAACCACAAACAACACTAACACCCTAACAACTAAAACTACTAAACCCCAAAAAGAAACAACCCTAAACCCCTAACAACAAACACTAACCCCCTAACAACAAACAACACTAAACCCCTAACAAGAAACTAACCTAACCCTGTAACAACAAACAACCCTAACCTCCTAACAACACACAACCTTAAACCCCTAACAACAAACAACCCTAAACCCCTAACAACAAACAACACTAACACCCTAACAACAAAAACCACTAAACTCGAAAAAGAAACAACACTAAACGCCTAACAACAAACACTAACCTCCTAACAACAAACAACACTAAACCCCTAACAAGAAACTAACCTAACCCTGTAACAACAAACAACCCTAACCTCCTAACAACAAACAACCTTAACCCCCTAACAACAAACAACCCTAAACCCCTAACAACAAACAATCCTAACCCCCTAACAACCAACAACGCACACCCCCTAACCACAAACAACACTAACACCCTAACTACAAACAACACTAACCCCGTAAGAACAAACAACTCTAACCCCCTAACAACAAACAACACTAACACTCTAACAACAAAAACTACTAAACCCCAACAAGAAACAACCCTAAACCCCTAACAAAAAACACTAACGCCCTAACAACAAACAACTCTAAACCCCTAACAAGAAACTAACCTAACCCCGTAACAACAAACAACCCTAACCTCCTAACAACAACCTTAAACCCCTAACAACAAACAACCCTAAACCCCTAACAACAAACAACACTAACACCCTAACAACAAAAACCACTTAACCCCAACAAGAAATAACACTAAACCCCTAAGAACAAACACTAACCCCCTAACAACAAACAACACTAAACCCCTAACAAGAAACTAACCTAACCCTGTAACAACAAACAGCCCTAACCTCCTAACAACAAACAACCTTAACCCCCTAACAACAAACAACCATAAACCCCTAACAACAAACAATCCTAACCCCCTAACAACCAACAACTCTCACCCCCTAACCACAAACAACACTAACACCCTAACCACAAACAACACTAACCCCGTAAGAACAAACAACACTAACCCCCTAACCACAAACAACACTAAAACCCTAACAACAAAAACTACTAAACCCCAACAAGAAACAACCCTAAACCCCTAACAACAAACACAAACCCCCTAACAGCAAACAACACTAAACCCCTAACAAGAAACTAAACTAACCCCGTAACAACAAACAACCCTAACCTCCTAACAACAAACAACCTTAAACCCCTAACTACAAACAACCCTAAACCAATAACAACAAACAACACTAACACCCTAACAACAAAAACCACTAAACCCCAACAAGAAACAACACTAAACCCCTAACAACAAACACTAACCCCCTAACAACAAACAACACTAAACCCCTAACAAGAAACTAACCTAACTCTGTAACAACAAACAACCCTAACGTCCTAACAAAAAACAACCTTATCCCCCTAACAAACAACAACACTAACACCCTAACCACAAACAACACTAACACCCTAACAACAAAAACTACTAAACCCTAACAAGAAACAGCCCTAAACCCCTAACAACAAACACTAACCCCCTAACAACAAAAAACACTAAACCCCTAACAAGAAACTAACCTAACCCCGTAACAACAAACAACCCTAACCTCCTAACAACAAACAACCTTAAACCCCTAACAACAAACAACCCTAAACCCCTAACAACAAACAACACTAACACCCTAACAACAAAAACCACTAAACCCCAACAAGAAACAACACTAAACCCCTAACAACAAACACTAACCTCCTAACAACAAACAACACTAAATCCCTAACAAGAAACTAACCTAACCCTGTAACAACAAAGATCCCTAACCTCCTAACAACAAACAACCTTAACCCCCTAACAACAAACAACCCTAAACCCCTAACAACAAACAATCCTAACCCCCTAACAACCAACAACGCACACCCCCTAACCACAAACAACACTAACACCCTAACCAAAAACAACACTAACCCCGTAAGAACAAACAACACTAACCCCCTAACAACAAACAACACTAACACCCTAACAACAAAAACTACTAAACCCCAACAAGAAACAACCCTAAACCCCTAACAACAAACACTAACCCCCTAACAACAAACAACACTAAACCCCTAACAAGAAACTAACCTAACCCCGTAACAACAAACAACCCTAACCTCCTAACAACAAACAACCTTAAACCCCTAACAAGAAACAACCCTAAACCCCTAACAACAAACAACACTAACACCCTAACAACAAAAACCACTAAACCCCAACAGGAAACAACACTAAACCCCTAACAACAAACACTAACCCCCTAACAACAAACAACACTAAACCCCTAACAAGAAACTAACCTAACCCTGTAACAACAAACAACCCTAACCTCCTAACAACAAACAACCCTAACCCCCTAAGAAACAACAACATTAACCCCCTAACCACAAACAACACTAACACCCTAACAACAAAAACTACTAAACCCCAACAAGAAACAACACTAAACCCCTAACAACAAACACTAACCCCCTAACAGCAAGCAACACTAAACCCCTAACAAGAAACTAACCTAAACCCGTAACAACAAACAACCCTAACCTCCTAACAACAAACAACCTTAAACCCCTAACAACAAACAACCCTAAACCCCTAACAACAAACAATCCTAACCCCTTAACAACCAACAACTCTCACCCCCTAAGCACAAACAACACTAACACCCTAACCACAAACAACACTAACCCCGTAAGAACAACAACACTAACCCCCTAACCACAAACAACACTAACACCCTAACAACAAAAACTACTATACCCCAACAAGAAACAACCCTAAGCCCCTAACAACAAACACTAACCCCCTAACAACAAAAAACACTAAACCCCTAACAAGAAACTAACCTAACCCTGTAACAACAAACAACCCTAACCACCTAACAACAAACAACCCTAAACCCCTAACAACAAACAACCCTAACCTTGTAACAACAAACAACCCTAACCCCCTAACAAACAACAACACTAACCCCCTAACCACAAACAACACTAACACCCTAACAACAAAAACTACTAAACCCCAACAAGAAACAACACTAAACCCGTAACAACAAACACTAACCCCCTAACAACAAACAACACTAAACCCCTAACAAGAAACTAACCTAACCCTGTAAAAACAAACAACCGTAACATCCTAACAACAAACATCCTTAACCCCCTAACAACAAACAACCCTAAACCCCTAACAACAATCAATCCTAACCCCCTAACAACCAACAACGCACACCCCCTAACCACAAACAACACTAACACCCTAACAACAAAAACTACTAAACCCCAACAAGAAACAACCCTAAACCCCTAACAACAAACACTAACCCCCTAACAACAAGCAACACTAAACCCCTAACAAGAAACTAACCTAACCCCGTAACAACAAACAACCCTAACCTCCTAACAACAAACAACCTTAAACCCCTAACAACAAACAATCCTAACCCCCTAACAACCAACAACGCTCACCCCCTAACCACAAACAACACTAACACCCTAACCACAAACAACACTAACCCCGTAAGAACAAACAACACTAACCCCCTAGCAACAAACAACACTAACACCCTAACAACAAAAACTACCTAACCCCAACAAGAAACAACCCTAAACCCCTAACAACAAACACTAACCCCCTAACAACAAACAACACTAAACCCCTAACAAGAAACTAACCTAACCCCGTAACAACAAACAACCCTAACCTCCTAACAACAAACAACCCTAACCCCCTAACAAACAACAACACTAAGCCCCTAACCACAAACAACACTAACACCCTAACAACTAAAACTACTAAACCCAAACAAGAAACAACCCTAAACCCCTAACAACAAACACTAACCCCCTAACAACAAACAACACTAAACCCCTAACAAGAAACTAACCTAACCCCGTAACAACAAACAACCCTAACCTCCTAACAACAAACAACCTTAAACCCCTAACAACAAACAACCATAAACCCCTAACAAGAAACAACACTAACACCCTAACAACAAAAACCACTAAACCGCAACAAGAAACAACACTAAACCCCTAACAACAAACACTAACCTCCTAACAACAAACAACACTAAACCCCTAACAAGAAACTAACCTAACTCTGTAACAACAAACAACCCTAACCTCCTAACAACAAACAACCTTAACCCCCTAACAACAAACAACCCTAAACCCCTAACAACAAACAATCCTAACCCCCTAACAACCAACAACGCACACCCCCTAACCACAAACAACACTAACACCCTAACCACAAACAACACTAACCCCGTAAGAACAAACAACACTAACCCCCTAACAACAAACAACACTAACACCCTAACAACAAAAACTACTAAACCCCAACAAGAAACATCCCTAAACCCCTAACAACAAACACTAACCCCCTAACAACAAACAACACTAAACCCCTAACAAGAAACTAACCTAACCCCGTAACAACAAACAACCCTAACCTCCTAACAACAAACAACCTTAAACCCCTAACAACAAACAACCCTAAACCCCTATCAACAAACAACACTAACACCCTAACAACAAAAACCACTAAACCCCAACAAGAAACAACACTAAACCCCTAACAACAAACACTAACCCCCTAACAACAAACAACACTAAACCCCTAACAAGAAACTAACCTAACCCTGTAAAAACAAACAACCCTAACCTCCTAACAACAAACAACCTTAACCCCCTAACAACAAACAACCCTAAACCCCTAACAACAAACAATCCTAACCCCCTAACAACCAATAACGCTCATCCTCTAACCACAAACAACACTAACACCCTAACCACAAACAACACAAACCCCGTAAGAACAAACAACACTAACCCCCTAACAACAAACAACACTAACACCCTAACAAAAAAAACTACTAAACCCCATCAAGAAAAAACCCTAAACCCCTAACAACAAACACTAACCCCCTAACAACAAACAACACTAAACCCCTAACAAGAAACTAACATAACTCCGTAACAACAAACAACCCTAACCTCCTAACAACAAACAACCCTAAACCCCTAACAACAAACAACCCTAACCTTCTAACAACAAACAACCCTAACCCCCTAACAAACAACAACACTAACCCCCTAACCACAAACAACACTAACACCCTAACAACAAAAACTACTAAAAAACAACAAGAAACA
This sequence comes from Loxodonta africana, assembly GCF_030014295.1. Classification (NCBI taxonomy): domain Eukaryota; kingdom Metazoa; phylum Chordata; class Mammalia; order Proboscidea; family Elephantidae; genus Loxodonta; species Loxodonta africana. The sequence goes on from NC_087351.1 coordinate 2,242,570, forward strand.
ACCCTAAAGCCCTAACAACAAACACTAAGCCCCTAACAACAAACAACCATAAACCCCTAACAACAAACAACACTAACACCCTAACAACAAAAACCACTAAACCCCAACAAGAAACAACACTAAACCCCTAACAACAAACACTAACCCCCTAACAACAAACAACACTAAACCCCTAACAAGAAACTAACCTAACCCTGTAACAACAAAGAGCCCTAACCTCCTAACAACAAACAACCTTAACCCCCTAACAACAAACAACTCTAAACCCCTAACAACAAACAATCCTAACCCCCTAACAACCAACAACGCTCACCCCCTAACCAGAAACAACACTAACACCCTAACCACAAACAACACTAACCCCCTAACAACAAACAACACTAACACCCTAACAACAAAAACCACTAAACCCCAACAAGAAACAACAGTAAACCCCTAACAACAAAGACTAACCCCCTAACAACAAACAACACTAAACCCCTAACAAGAAACTAACCTAACCCTGTAACAACAAACAACCCTAACCTCCTAACAACAAACAACCCTAACGCCCTAACAAACACCAACACTAACCCCCTAACCACAAACAACACTAACACCCTAACAACAAAAACTACTAAACCCCAACAAGAAACAACCCTAAACCCCTAACAACAAACACTAACCCCCTAACAACAAACAACCCTAAACCCCTAACAACAAACAACCCTAACCCCCTAACAACAAACAACCCTAAACCCCTAACAACAAGCAACACTAACACCCTAACAACAAACACCACGAACCCCCTAACAACAATCCTAACAACCTAACAACAAACAACACTAACCCCGTAAAAATAAATTACCCTAAACCCCTAACAACAAACAACACTAACACCCTAACAACAAAAACCACTAAACCCCAACAAGAAACAACACTAAACCCCTAACAACAAACACTAACCCCCTAACAACAAACAACACTAAACCCCTAACAACAAACACTAACCCCCTAACAAGAAACAACCCTAAACCCCTAACAACAAAAAACACTGTCCCCCTAACAACAAACACCACTAACCCCCTAACAACAATCCTAACAACCTAACAACAAACAACACTAACCCCCTAAAAATAAACTACTCTAAACCCCTAACAACAAACAACCCAAACCCCCAACAACAAACAACCCTAAACCCCTAACAACAAACAACACTAACCCCCTAACCACAAACAACACTAACACCCTAACAACAAAAACTACTAAACCCCAACAAGAAACAACACTAAACCCCTAACTACATACACTAATGCCCTAACAACTAACAACCCTAACCCCCTAACAGCAAACAAACCTAAATCCCTAACAACAAACAATCCTAACCCCCTAACAACCAACAACGCTCACCCCCTAAACACAAACAGCACTAACACCCTAACCACAAACAACACTAACCCCGTAAGAACAAATAACACTAACCCCCTAACAACAAACAACACTAACACCCTAACAACAAAAACCACTAAAGCCCAACAAGAAACAACCCTAAACCCCTAAATACAAACAACACTAACCCCCTAAAAACAAACAACACCAACACCCTAACAACAAAAACTACTAAACCCCAACAAGAAACAACCCTAAACCCCTAACAACAAACACTAACCCCCTAACAACAAACAACACTAAACCCCTAACAAGAAAGTAACCTAACCCTGTAACAACAAACAACCCTAAACTCCTAACAACAACCTTAAACCCCTAACAACAAACAACCCTAAACCCCTAACAACAAACAACACTAACACCCTAACAACAAAAACTACTAAACCCCAACAAGAAACAACACTAAACCCCTAACAACAAACACTAATCCCCTAACAACAAACAACACTAAACCCCTAACAAGAAACTAACCTAACCCCGTAACAACAAACAACCCTAACCTCCTAACAACAAACAACCTTAAACCCCTAAAAACAAACAACCCTAAACCCCTAACAACAAACAATACTAACACCCTAACAACAAATACCACGAAACCCCAACAAGAAACAACACTAAACCCCTAACAACAAACACTAACCCCCTAACAAAAAACAACACCAAACCCCTAACAAGAAACAAAACTAACCCTGTAACAACAAACAACCTTAACCTCCTAACAACAAACAACCTTAACCGCCTAACAACAAACAATCCTAAACCCCTAATAACAAACAATCCTAACCCCCTAACAACCAACAACGCACACCCCCTAACCACAAACAACACTAACACCCTAACCACAAACAACACTAACCCCGTAAGAACAAACAACACTAACCCCCTAACCACAAACAACACTAACACCCTAACCACAAACAACACTAACACCCTAACAAGAAAAACTACTAAACCCCAACAAGAAACAACCCTAAACCCCTAATAACAAACACTAACCCCCTAACAACAAACAACACTAAACCCCTAACAAGAAACTAACCTAACCCCGTAACAACAAACAACCCTAACCTCCTAACAACAAACAACTTTAAACCCCTAACAACAAACAACCCTAAACCCCTAACAAGAAACAACACTAACACCCTAACAACAAAAACCACTAAACCCCAACAAGAAACAACACTAAACCCCTAACAACAAACACTAACCCCCTAACAACAAACAACACTAAACCCGTAACAAGAAACTAACCTAACCCCGTAACAACAAACAACCCTAACCTCCTAACAACAAACAACCCTAACCCCGTAACAAGCAACAACACTAACCCCCTAACAACAAACACTAACCCCCTAACAATAAACAACACTAAACCCCTAACAAGAAACTAACCTAACCCTGTAACAACAAACAACCCTAACCTCCTAACAAGAAACAACCCTAACCCCCTAACAAACAACACTAACCCCCTAACCACAAACAACACTAACACCCTAACAACAAAAACTACTAAACCCCAACAAGAAACAACCCTAAACCCCTAACAACAAACACTAACCCCCTAACAACAAACAACCATAAACCCCTAACAACAATCAACACTAACACCCTAACAAAAAAAAACACTAAACCCCAACAAGAAACAACACTAAACCCCTAACAACAAACACTAACCCCCTAACAACAAACAACACTAAAACCCTAACAAGAAACTAACCTAACCCTGTAACAACAAACAACCCTAACCTCCTAACAACAAACAACCTTAACCCCCTAAAAACAAACAACCCTAAACCCCTAACAACAAACAATCCTAACCCCCTAACAACCAACAACGCTCACCCCTTAACCACAAACACTAACCCCGTAAGAACAAACAACACTAACCCCCTAACAACAAACAACACTAACACCCTAACAACAAAAACCACTAAAGTCCAACAAGAAACAACCCTAATCCCCTAAATACAAACTACACTAACCCCCTAACCACAAACAACACTAACACCCTAACAACAAAAACCACTAAACCTCAACAAGAAACAACCCGAAACCCTTAAATAGAAACAACACTAACCACCTAACAACAACCCTAACCCCCTAATAACAAACAACCCTAACCCCCAAAAACAAACTACTCTAACCCACTAACAACAAACAACCCTAACCTCCTAACAACAAACAACCTTAAACCCCTAACAACAAACAACCCTAAACCCCTAACAACAAACAACACTAACACCCTAACAACAAAAACCACTAAACCCCAACAAGAAACAACACTAAACCCCTAACAGCAAACACTAACACCCTAACAACAAACAACACTAAACCCCTAACAAGAAACTAACCTAACCCTGTAACAACAAACAGCCCTAAACTCCTACCAACAAACACCTTAACCCCCTAACAACAAACAACCCTAAACCCCTAACAACAAACAGTCCTAAATCCCTAACAACCAACAACGCTCACCCACTAACCACAAACAACACTAACACCCTAACCACAAACAACACTAACCCCGTAAGAACAAACAACACTAATCCCCTAACCACAATCAACACTAACACCCTAACAACAAAAACTACTAAACCCCAACAAGAAACAACCCTAAACCCCTAACAACAAACACTAACCCCCTAACAACAAACAACACTAAACCCCTAACAAGAAACTAACCTAACCCTGTAAAAACAAACAACCCTAACCTCCTAACAACAAACAACCCTAAACCCCTAACAAGAAACTACCCTAACCCCCTAAAAATAAACTACTCTAAATCCCTAACAACAAACAACCCCAACCCCCTAGCAACAAACAACCCTAAAACCCAAACAACAAACAACCCTAACCTTCTAACAACAAAAAACCCTAACTCCCTAACAATCAACAACACTAACCCCCTAACCACAAACAACACTAACACCCTAACAACAAAAACTACTAAACCCCAACAAGAAACAACCCTAAACCCCTAACAACAAGCACTAACCCCCTAACAACAAACAACACTAAACCCCTAACAAGAAACTAACCTAAACCCGTAAAAACAAACAACCCTAACCTCCTAACAACAAACAACCTTAACCTCCGAACAGCAAACAACCCTAAACCCCTAACAACAAACAATCCTAACCCCCTAACAACCAACAACGCTCACCCGCTAACCACAAACAGCACTAACACCCTAACCACAAACAACACTAACCCCGTAAGAACAAACAACACTAACCCCCTAACAGCAAACAACACTAACACCCTAACAACAAAAACTACTAAACCCAACAAGAAACAACTCTAAACCCCTAACAACAAACAACCCTAAACCCCTAACAAAAAACAACACTAACACCCTAACAACAAAAACGACTAAACCCCAACAATAAACAACACTAAACCCCTAACAAGAAACTAACCTAACTCTGTAACAACAAACAACCCTAACCTCCTAACAACAAACAACCTTAACCCCCTAACAACAAACAACCCTAAACCCCTAACAACAAACAATCCTAACCCCCTAACAACCAACAACGCACACCCCCTAACCACAAACAACACTAACACCCTAACCACAAACAACACTAACCCCGTAAGAACAAACAACACTAACACCCTAACAACAAACAACACTAACACCCTAACAACAAAAACTACTAAACCCCAACAAAAAACATCCCTAAACCCCTAACAACAAACACTAACCCCCTAACAACAAACAACACTAAACCCCTAACAAGAAACTAACCTAACCCCGTAACAACAAACAACCCTAACCTCCTAACAACAAACAACCTTAACCCCCTAACAACAAACAACCCTAAACCCCTAACAACAAACAATCCTAACCCCCTAACAACCAATAACGCTCATCCTCTAACCACAAACAACACTAACACCCTAACCACAAACAACACAAACCCCGTAAGAACAAACAACACTAACCCCCTAACAACAAACAACACTAACACCCTAACAAAAAAAAGTACTAAACCCCATCAAGAAAAAACCCTAAACCCCTAACAACAAACACTAACCCCCTAACAACAAACAACACTAAACCCCTAACAAGAAACTAACATAACTCCGTAACAACAAACAACCCTAACCTCCTAACAACAAACAACCCTAAACCCCTAACAACAAACAACCCTAACCTTCTAACAACAAACAACCCTAACCCCCTAACAAACAACAACACTAACCCCCTAACCACAAACAACACTAACACCCTAACAACAAAAACTACTAAAAAACAACAAGAAACAACCCTAAAGCCCTAACAACAAACGCTAAGCCCCTAACAACAAACAACCATAAACCCCTAACAACAAACAACACTAACACCCTAACAACAAAAACCACTAAACCCCAACAAGAAACAACACTAAACCCCTAACAACAAACACTAACCCCCTAACAACAAACAACACCAAACCCGTAACAAGAAACGAACCTAACCCTGTAACAACAAACAGCCCTAACCTCCTAACAACAAACAACCTTAACCCCCTAACAACAAACAACTCTAAACCCCTAACAACAAACAATCCTAACCCCCTAACAACCAACAACGCTCACCCCCTAACCAGAAACAACACTAACACCCTAACCACAAACAACACTAACCCCCTAACAACAAACAACACTAACACCCTAACAACAAAAACCACTAAACCCCAACAAGAAACAACCCTAAACCCCTAAAAACAAAGACTAACCCCCTAACAACAAACAACACTAAACCCCTAACAAGAAACTAACCTAACCCTGTAACAACAAACAACCCTAACCTCCTAACAACAAACAACCCTAACCCCCTAACAAACACCAACACTAACCCCCTAACCACAAACAACACTAACACCCTAACAACAAAAACTACTAAACCCCAACAAGAAACAACCCTAAACCCCTAACAACAAACACTAACCCCCTAACAACAAACAACCCTAAACCCCTAAAAACAAACAACCCTAACCCCCTAACAACAAACAACCCTAAACCCCTAACAACAAACAACACTAACACCCTAACAACAAACACCACGAACCCCCTAACAACAATCCTAACAACCTAACAACAAACAACACTAACCCCGTAAAAATAAATTACCCTAAACCCCTAACAACAAACAACACTAACACCCTAACAACAAAAACCACTAAACCCCAACAAGAAACAACACTAAACCCCTAACAACAAACACTAACCCCCTAACAACAAACAACACTAAACCCCTAACAACAAACACTAACCCCCTAACAAGAAACAACCCTAAACCCCTAACAACAAAAAACACTATCCCCCTAACAACAAACACCACTAACCCCCTAACAACAATCCTAACAACCTAACAACAAACAACACTAACCCCCTAAAAATAAACTACTCTAAACCCCTAACAACAAACAACCCAAACCCCCTAACAACAAACAACCCTAAACCCCTAACAACAAACAACACTAACCCCCTAACCACAAACAACACTAACACCCTAACAACAAAAACTACTAAACCCCAACAAGAAACAACACTAAACCCCTAACTACATACACTAATCGCCTAACAACTAACAACCCTAACCCCCTAACAGCAAACAACCCTAAGTCCCTAACAACAAACAATCCTAACCCCCTAACAACCAACAACGCTCACCCCCTAAACACAAACAACACTAACACCCTAACCACAAACAACACTAACCCCCTAACAACAAACAACACTAACACCCTAACAACAAAAACCACTAAAGCCCAACAAGAAACAACCCAAATCCCCTAAATACAAACTACACTAACCCCCTAACCACAAACAACAATAACACCCTAACAAGAAAAACCACTAAACCTCAACAAGAAACAACACGAAACCCCTAAATAGAAACAACACTAACCACCTAACAACAACCCTAACCCCCTAATAACAAACAACCCTAACCCCCAACAACAAACTACTCTAACCCACTAACAACAAACAACCCTAACCTCCTAACAACAAACAACCTTAAACCCCTAACAACAAACAACCCTAAACCCCTAACAACAAACAACACTAACACCCTAACAACAAAAACCACTAAACCCCAACAAGAAACAACACTAAACCCCTAACAGCAAACACTAACACCCTAACAACAAACAACACTAAACCCCTAACAAGAAACTAACCTAACCCTGTAACAACAAACAGCCCTAAACTCCTACCAACAAACACCTTAACCCCCTAACAACAAACAACCCTAAACCCCTAACAACAAACAGTCCTAAATCCCTAACAACCAACAACGCTCACCCACTAACCACAAACAACACTAACACCCTAACCACAAACAAAACTAACCCCGTAAGAACAAACAACACTAATCCCCTAACCACAATCAACACTAACACCCTAACAACAAAAACTACTAAACCCCAACAAGAAACAACCCTAAACCCCTAACAACAAACACTAACCCCCTAACAACAAACAACACTAAACCCCTAACAAGAAACTAACCTAACCCTGTAAAAACAAACAACCCTAACCTCCTAACAACAAACAACCCTAAACCCCTAACAACAAACTACCCTAACCCCCTAAAAATAAACTACTCTAAATCCCTAACAACAAACAACCCCAACCCCCTAGCAACAAACAACCCTAAAACCCAAACAACAAACAACCCTAACCTTCTAACAACAAAAAACCCTAACTCCCTAACAATCAACAACACTAACCCCCTAACCACAAACAACACTAACACCCTAACAACAAAAACTACTAAACCCCAACAAGAAACAACCCTAAACCCCTAACAACAAACACTAACCCCCTAACAACAAACAACACTAAACCCCTAACAAGAAACTAACCTAAACCCGTAAAAACAAACAACCCTAACCTCCTAACAACAAACAACCTTAACCCCCTAACAGCAAACAACCCTAAACCCCTAACAACAAACAATCCTAACCCCTTAACAACCAACAACGCTCACCCGCTAACCACAAACAGCACTAACACCCTAACCACAAACAACACTAACCCCGTAAGAACAAACAACACTAACCCCCTAACAGCAAACAACACTAACACCCTAACAACAAAAACTACTAAACCCAACAAGAAACAACTCTAAACCCCTAACAACAAACAACCCTAAACCCCTAACAAAAAACAACACTAACACCCTAACAACAAAAACGACTAAACCCCAACAAGAAACAACACTAAACCCCTAACAACAAACACTAACCCCCTAACAACAAACAACACTAAACCCCTAACAAGAATCTAACCTAACCCTGTAAAAACCATCAACCCTAACCTCCTAACAACAAACAACCCTAACCCCCTAACAAACAACAGCACTAACCCCCTAACAACAAACAACACTAACACCATAACAACAAAAACTACTAAACCCCAACAAGTAACAACACTAAACCCCTAACAACAAACACTAACACCCTAACAACAAACAACACTAAACCCCTAACAAGAAACTAACCTAACCCTGTAACAACAAACAGCCCTAACCTCCTAACAACAAACAACCTTAACCCCCTAACAACAAACAACCCTAAACCCCTAAAAACAAACAATCCTAAACCCCTAACAACCAACAACGCTCACCCGCTAACCACAAACAACACTAACACCCTAACCACAAACAACACTAACCCCGTAAGAACAAACAACACTAACCCCCTAACAACAAACAACACTAACACCCTAACAACAAAACCTACTCAACCCCAACAAGAAACAACCCTAAACCCCTAACAACAAACACTAACCCCCTAACAACAAACAACACTAAACCCCTAACAAGGAACTAAGCTAACCCCGTAACAACAAACAACCCTAACCTCCTAGCAACAAACAACCTTAAACCCCTAACAACAAACAACCCTAAACCCCTAACAACAAACAACACTAACACCCTAACAACAAAAAACACTAAACCCCAACAAGAAACAACACTAAACCGCTAACAACAAACACTAACCCCCTAAAAACAAACAACGCTCACCCCCTATCCACAAACAACACTAACACCCTAACCACAAACAACACTAACCCCGTAAGAACAAACAACACTAACCCCCTAACAACAAACAACACTAACACCCTAACAACAAAAACCACTAAAGCCCAACAAGAAACAACCCTAAACCCCTAAATACAAACAACACTAACCCCCTAACCACAAACAACACTAACACCCTAACAACAAAAACCACTAAACCTCAAAAGAAACAACCCGAAACCCCTAAATAGAAACAACACTAACCACCTAACAACAACCCTAACCCCCTAACAACAAACAACCCTAACCCCCAACAACAAACTACTCTAACCCATTAACAACAAACAACCCTAAGCCCCTAACAACAAAGAACCCTAACTCTCTAACAAGAAACAACACTAACCCCCTAACAACAACCAACACTAACCCCCTAACAACAAACAACACTAACCCACTAAAAATAAACTACTCTAAACCCCAAACAACAAACAACCCTAACCCCCTAACAACAAACAACCCTAAACCCCTAACAACAAACCACCCTAACCTTCTAACAACAAACAACCCTAACCCCCTAACAAACAACAACACTAACCCCCTAACCACAAACAACACTAACACCCTAACAACAAAAACCACTAAACCCAACAAGAAACAACCCTAAACCCCTAACAACAAACACTAACCCCCTAAGAACAAACAACACTAAACCCCTAACAATAAACTAACCTAACCCCGTAACAACAAACAACCCTAACCTCCTAACAACAAACAACCTTAAACCCCTAACAACAAACAACCCTAAACCCCTAACAACAAACAACACTAACACCCTAACAAAAAAAACCACTAAACCCCAACAAGAAACAACACTAAACCCCTAACAACAAACACTAACCCCCTAAGAACATACAACACTAAACCCCTAACAAGAAACTAACCTAACCCTGTAACAAGAAACAACCCTAACGTCCTAACAACAAACAACCTTAACCCCTATACAACCAACAACACTAACCCCCTAACCACCAACAGCTCTAACCCAGTAAAAACAAAAAAAACTAACCCCCTAACAACAACCAACACTTATCCCCTAAAAACAAACAACACTAA